>NW_013666265.1:219490-241321 GCF_000517525.1 Limulus polyphemus
TGCACAACTAACGTACGTTTTGCAATATTTGTAATCCTTGCTACCTCAGTTATAAATATCGTTAACGACTTAACCAATAATAGTGAAAGCAGTATTAACGTTTATCCTCACTCCAAGGGACAATGATTTTCTGCATTCTGTAATAAATGATAAAGTAGGGATGCTTACTTTACGCCTAATAATTAGGCGTAAAGTATCGATACTATACTATACTATAGTATCGACTTGCTTAAGAATTCGTTCGTAATCAATGACGTTCTTTTAATTAAACATCCTTTCTCAACTAAAATCGAGTCCTATTTATATTTGATCAGAATAGCGAGACTGAGAGAAAAGACCAAGAACACTATGTATCATGAGTGCGTAATAATGTATTTTGTTTTAAAATGTGGGATGTTTAAAGCACGTCTTCCTCTTAGTAATGATAAATTTCCAAGAAACATCGCTATTCAATTTAACGCACGTTATTGAGTGTAGAAAACGTGTGAGAATGGACGCCACCACGAGAGCTAAGCGCATGCTCGGTTTTCTTCCAGGTATAAAATACGTAAAATGACACTTCCTCTTGGATGCAATACAGCACAACGAGGGGCACTCAAAGATCTAAACTGGTAAGTAGTGTTATGCGTACGGAGTGAAAATTAGTACTTCAAACATCAGTATAAATAATATTTTTGGCATTTTTTTGTTGTTAGTGTTTTTTATGATGCTATTAAAACAAACTTATGCGTCTTTATATGTCGTATAACAGGATTACAAAGATAAAGAAATAATACGCTCAGTTGTTATTATTAGAACATTCGTTCCGAAGTCTTATTGTGTTTCTTAAGTTTGAGCTGTTAAACTAACTAAATAGTCAGTCCACTTTTTTTTGCCCCCCCCAATGGCATACCGGTATGTCTCTGGACTTACAACGCTAGAAACCGGGTTTCGATACTCGTGGTGGGCAGAGCACATTGTGTACCTTTGTGCTTAACTACAAACAAAGAAACCACTTTTTCGTCAAGTAGCTATCCTGCAAATGCAAGAGTGGTATAAGAAGTGTTTAAGTAAATATAATTTGAAAAGGTAGACATATATAGCAATTAATTACATATTACGTATTGGTTGGGCTTAAATATTAATGCTATAAATGAGAGCGTGAGCCGCCCATTCCACTATTTGGAGCCATAGTACACGATCTGTTCGTCATTGTAAAATTATCTATGATACGCGCTCATCCGCATCATTAATTCAATAAAACTGAAACGGCCGTCAAATTCGAAACGTTAATTTCATTGCTTATCCATTTAACTTTGATCTTTTGGAGGGGTCTTCCTGAGTTCATCTACCAAATTCAATCGAAATTGGTTTAACCAGTTTCTTACAACAAACTGTGGCGCCGTATATATATATATACCAACAACTCTGCTTGATATATATATATCTATAGAGAGAAAAATGTCCAAATTTATACCTGAGAATCTAAAGTTAAATTAGACAAAAGAACGTCACTGAGATCATTGGCCTGAATCCCGTGTGACTATATACCGAATCCATTGTCGGGTATTTATTTTCTATCGTCAAGTCGTCGTGTTTAATCATATATAACTTTCTTCCCTGCAGCTGTGATGAACCCATTTCGTCCAGTAACTGTTGCACATTTGAGTCAGTTTTATGCCAATTAGCTGAATTATCCAAATCAAATTAACTAGCCAATACAATTTTTTATTTAGTGCATAATGGATATTAGAAAGAAAAAAATCACAATTAGTTTTGACGACAACCAGAGTAGTACAACTTTGAATGACAAGGTAAAAGTTTCGCCACGCCCAGATCCGCTTAACCTCAACTACATTCTTGCCCTGTGAAGACCAGCTTTCTCTTATTGTCGTGTGCTCCTCACTGTAGTCCCACAACAAACATTCAATAAATGTCAGGTGCATGATTTTGTCGTTTACACCGAATAATTGACTTTATAGATCAGAATTAGAGAGTAACTAAGAAATCAAACTGACTAGAATTTTGTATTATTAGAAATTAATACACAAGGAAACTAAGACGTATAATAATCAGAAGGTTTTTTTTAGAATTTTGTGGAAAAAAATATAGAATGGTTAACAGCGCTTAGCAGTCGCTAATTTTAAACTGAGACACTAGAGGGGAAACAAACAAACAAACTCTTGGGATTATTTTCAAAGCTTTATGAATTTCTTGTGCTAAAACACAAAATGATGTGTTACACAGCTTCTGATTAAATATTACTTTATGAAATTAATCTTCTGTACATATAAAAAACTTGCTACCATAATTTGTGTTTACAACATACTTAACAAAACCAAATCATACCTTTTCCTGTTGAGCAGTCTGAAAACCCTTAGACTAGATTATGTAACTGCTAATCTAGTGTAACAATTTCATGATTATACACAGTACATACTGTGTCTAGATCGTAAATACTTGGTATTGTCACGGTGTTTTGGTTGTGTTTAGTTGGAACAGAAAGATAGATAGTGAGAGGTGTCTCTGTTTACCAAAACGATTCTCACTGCGCACTTTTCATGAAGAATATTCTATTGCAAAAATTGCCATGTTTGTTTAAGTAAAAGAAAATAAGTTCATTTTTGGGGAGTTGAGTAGTGTGTTTATCTTTTGTTTGCATTTGTAAAGGGGACATACCTTTGGGGAGATATTGACATTATGCGTACCAACAAATTCACTTTCGGTCATAAAATTGCCATCATCCAAATGTTTTTTACATTATTTTGAAAAGTAATCTGTTGATTTTTTCCAAACCACCAGTAAAATGTTTTTGTGTAGATTTTATGTTTTAATGTTTGATTTGTGACAAAGCGTCAAATTTTATTGTTTGAGTGTTATATAATAGAATCTTTAAAAACAGTCAATTTTAATATAAAGTGTCCCAACGATTACTTTTAGAACATATTGACTTTTTTGTAAGAAGAAAGATATCACCTTGTACCGTGATGCTGATCAACTGAAGAAAACAAAATCGAACAACTTTGAAGGAAATCGGACAGTTTAAGCTGAAAACCCCAAACAGATTTCTTTAGGGTAAGAGCTTGAAGGTGATTATATCAATAAATTCTACATTTCACTTGTTATTTGTATTAACTGGTACAAAACTATATGATCGGTTAATTTACTAGAGATAGTGAGTAGTGCTGGTGTTAGCAAATTAGGTGAATAACTATTATTTTTAAGGGATTATACACCACGTATTTTTGCAAGAGATAAATATAATGAATATATTTTAAATTTAAAGGTTGTTATTTTTAACTCACCAGTGCAAAGCTCGAAGTATTTTGTTTTACTGTGGTATTTTCAGATATTGGAGGTTCAACAAAAAGCACAATACGGAGTACATCTCAAGTATTTAACTTTGACTGAGCTGCAAAAAAAAAAAAAAAACAAAACAAACAACAACAACATTAGATACAATGTAAAATGAGTGGAACAATCCTTATTTTTCTTTAACACCCCCATCAAAATTAGTATACTCTTTGGAAATATCGCTTTTACTAAGATCAAAACTTTAAGAGGATCTTCAGACTTCCAAAATATAGAATCTGTTCCAGACTCAGAAAGCATTGCATTATGTAAACAGAATATTCTTCCTAGGATGCTACGCTATCCATATCGATGACGGCCATTTCTATCGAAAAATAATGGAGGTTGTATCCCTAAGTTATTACCTAGCCTGCTAATGAAAAAAAAATGCTGTCTACTTTCACATAGTATGTTCAAATCTACGTAAATTTATTCTAAGAGAAGGCACATATGATACCATAACTTAATGATCTTCAACAATAGGTAAATAGGGTGAAAGGAACTTAGTCATTTCCTTGACCAAAGTTCTATAGTTAAAACTACATACTTCCGAGCCACTGGAGAGCAGAAAAAGTATTTCAATGCATCTTGGTTGCTCTCCAGTAAGCTTAAAGGCCTATAATGCTAACATTCGGCATTTGATCCCTCTGATGGGCATAGCACCGATAGCCCATTGTGCAACTCTGTGTTGAACACACACAAATATTTATTTATATTTTTAATAAAACTAAACTAAATATTTTAAAGACATTTACCTATACTTGTTTATAACATCTATAATAAATAATATGATTAAAAAATATGAATGAAGTTATGAAATGTTTTTTTCGTAGCAGCGTGGATCACAGAGTGATCCAGTCATGTAACCAAAAACGCCAATGTCTTGAGTCCTGAAGAAGCGTAACCCCGTTCCGGAACGTCCTGCCCCAATGTAACCTCTGTTTAGTGACTGATATATTTCAAGAAATTGGGGGGGGGGGGCTTGCATTTTTAGCCGCGGCATAGCGGCTCATAGAATGGCCATGAGTTTTCTTTTTTCAAGTACAAACTTTTTAGCTTATTTCTCCATTTAGCTTAACCGATTTGAAATCTAATTGCAGTTTTGGACTCAGGAGGTCAAACCCTTTTGATTGATGTATTTGACCACACCGAAGATCTTGTAGATTAAT
Organism: Limulus polyphemus; assembly: GCF_000517525.1. NCBI lineage: Eukaryota > Metazoa > Arthropoda > Merostomata > Xiphosura > Limulidae > Limulus > Limulus polyphemus. The sequence goes on from NW_013666265.1 coordinate 223,990, forward strand.
TTACTCTCATCCTGCCTAAAAGAATTTCAGTTTGAGGGTAGGCTGGTAGAGATCCCGATGAGTAATAAAATCGAATCGAGTAAAATCGCGCCCCACACTTGGTATTGCTGGCGCACAAAATTATAGCTAATAAAAAAAAGGTCTCATAGATTAATTTACTATAATCCTGTCTAAATGAAATTTCAAGTGCCGCGACTCTAGTTTAAGTTCATTTGTTTTCAATATATATTTTAAAAATGAAACAAGGTAATATATATAATTTTGTGTTTATAATGAAAAAAAGTGAGTTATTCACGTTACAGATCCATTAAATTAAGTTGCTACAAATCACACCAACAAATGTATAACTATATATTTCATATTTGTTTTATTCACCGTAATGATATTAATATTGTTACACGTTAATGACATATAATTTATTCATCTGTTCTGTTCTGTATTGTTAAGCACATAGCTATACAATGAATTATCTGTGCTGTGCCCACCACTGGTATCGAAACCAGGTTTTTTAGCATTATCGGCCTTCGGATTTACTGCTGAGCCATTGGGGGCGTTTATGTATCTATATATACTTACTTGAACACTTACAAAGTAACAGATAGCATTCACAAGTGTGACAGAATGAGGCAATTTTAAGCTAGACTAAAACGATAAATGTTTCTGGTTCTAAACGCGTGGAATGTCATTATACAAACGGTATAAATAAAACATTTGTGACTCAGTTGTTAACATGAAATATTATGACCAGTAAATGATACATTTATGGACTCTTCAGATCATCCTGGAAAATATTCATAAAATAGCTGGAACTGAGCGACTTATGAGCAGCTTTCCGTCTGTATATCCCAACATAAAGGCTTGGCCACATACAAACATACCGAAATGCTTTGCTTTGTTTGATTGATGTATAAAATGGGAGATCGCACAAAGTTATAAGGAGCACAAACTCATCGTCATATTTAGTATGTTCATTAAGATACGGGGGTTTATTGTTACGTATGTACATCACACGTTATTCAGTTGTTTTTTTTCTGGTTAATGATTACCCGTGACTTTAAGCCGAGTTATTGTTTGCTGTAGTTTGTTCGAATAGTTATGTCTTTCCAGATGGATTATGTTCAGAATTTGTTGCTCTAATTGGATTGAGAAATAAATTCTGTTAATCCTCTTTGACAACCGTAAAAGTCGCCATTAAAGAACGAAACACACGATAAAGAATTACATTCTGAGCATTCCATGAATTCCTGCCGTATTGATTAGGGAGGTTTTACTGATATACAACTCAATAAACTAATCCTGTAAATGAAATAGCTAAGTCTATATGTCGCCATAGACAAATGTATTTAGCTTTCGTTGTTGTTGAAAGAGACTTAAGTATCTGTAATAAAAACTATACGTTTACAATCATTGAGCGAGTGTGTGTGAAATTACTTCGAAAAACTTCATTGTTATTGTCCAGAAACCGTTAATATCTTCTTATAGTATTCAAAACTTGGTGGGTGCCGTGAGGGTTAAAACTGCATACTGACTGGAATTAGTAGTGAATTGGGTAAATATCAACCAATGTTGTTTATTTTATGTCTCTCTCGTGGTAAGTTTACGGACTTACAACGCTAAAATTTGGGGTCCGATTTCACGCAGGAGAGCAGAGTGGAGATAGCCCATTGTGTAGCTTAGCAAAAAGAAAAAAAAACAAACTGCAAACAACATCAACAACAAATATACTTTGATAGTTAATAATTTCAGAGTGAAATTATTTGAAATATATATCTCGCAGCTGCTACACTACCCTCAAATAAAATATGACCCCCCCCCCAAAAAAAAAGTGTTTTATTAGCTACACAAAGAAAATATATTTCATAATTTACTATATAAGTAATTTAAATATATTACATGACCTGTCAGTATACAAAACCTTTTATGCTTCACAAAGTACTTGTATCACGTGAGCATTCACATTTAACATACTGTATTTCAGTATATTCTTTAGTATTTCCGATCAGCATCGGTTAGCGCTATGAATGGTCTTTTTTTAATTAATTAGAGGAGAATTTATTCAGTAACTTGAATAACACAGATTTTTGAAGAATGCAGATCGCAAGTCCAAAATTGTCATATAGAAAAAATAAACACATTTCAATTTTACGGCTTTTACAGTAAGTAAGATTCGTTTTTAGAACAGGTATGACGTTTCGATCACTGGTGCGACCATTTTCAAGTACACGTTTGTTTGCTTGTAATTAAGCACAAAGCTACACAATGAACTATCTGTGCTCTGTCCACCACAAGTATCGAAACCCGGATTCTAGTGTTGTAAGTCCGTAGACATACCGCCATGCCACTGGGGGAGGGCTTCAAGTACACAAGTTTTAACAGTAAAGAACGTTTTTAGTATTTAAATCAACATTCAACAGTGCTCGGAACAACTTATCTGTTCTAAAAACAAATCTAACTTACAGTAAATGCTGTAACTTGTAATAAAATATACTTAATCAGTAAGACTGTTGAATGTTGATTTAAATACTAAAATGTTATTTACCGTTAAAACTTGTATACTTGAGAATGATCGCGCTAGTGATCGAAATGTCGTACCTGTTCTAAAAACAAATCTAACTTTAAAAGCTATAACTTGTAATAAAATATACTTAATCAGTAAGACTGTTGAATGTTGATTTAAATACTAAAACGTTATTTACCGTTAAAACTTGTATACTTGAGAATGATCGCGCTAGTGATCGAAATGTCGTACCTGTTCTAAAAACAAATCTAACTTTAAAAGCTATAACTTGTAATAAAATATACTTATTCGGAAAGTAAACCTAAAACGAAACTATTAAATTATAATTTTAATATTATTTTTTTGATAACTGAGTTATGAATTGATATGCAATGTGTAACATTATATTCAAAACACTAACCCCAACTAAAAATGTTTATTTTTGACAGGAGGAGAACGTGACACAACTCCAGTTGTTAATGAAATATTTCTTCTATATATTTTCAACTAATAGAACTTAGAAACTAAACAAAATCTATATCAAAATTATTTAAATGAATTTTTAACTGGACAAAAATTGTTTTTGTGTTTAAGTTAAGCACAAATCTACACAATGGGCTATCTGTGCTCTGCCCACCACGGGTATCGAAACCCGGTTTCTAGCGTTGTCAGTCCGAAGGTTGTAGACTACAGAAGAGCCTTATTCTAATTACTAAACTGAATAAAAACATTCAGGTAGAATAGGTAAATACCCTTATCATGTTCCTATCTTATTTATCTTATAAATCATATTTCAAGGGAAGTACCCTATCATGTTCCTATCTTATTTATCTTATAAATCATATTTCAAGGGAAGTACCAAATCATGTTCCTATCTTATTTATCTTATAAATCATATTTCAAGGGAAGTACCCTTATCATGTTCCTATCTTTTAAATCATATTTCAAGGGAAGTACCCTTATCATGTTTCTTTCGTATTTGTCTTATAAATCATATTTCAAGGGAAGTACCCTTATCATGTTCCTATCTTTTAAATCATATTTCAAGGGAAGTACCCTTATCATGTTTCTTTCGTATTTGTCTTCCTTTTCTATTATTATTTTTCTTTTACAATGAAATATTTTTTCTTGTCTCCTACTTAAATAACTTGTTAAGAAATGTATTTTTAAATTCTTAAAATATTCTGTCAGCTCAAAAGGAGTCTGGTATGGCCTGGTAATTAACGTGCCGGACGGTAAATTCGAGGGTCCACTTTGGAGTCATGAAGGTTTTATATGAGTAACAGTCAAAATCTCACTATTAAATTAGAATAGCCCGAAAGTTGGTGGCGGGAGACTTCCCTCTTTTGTCTATCAATTTATATTCAGGATGACTAGCGCGGATGACTAGTTTTGTTCGAATATCAGGAGAAAAAAAAACAGTTCGAAAGTGATGTTCTCAAACAAGAAAGTATTCTGTAAATTATAACATTCGTTCACAAATATTCGTTCACAAACTCATAAGATATATCAAAAGTTGCTAAATGTATTCTGAAATACACAAAATATTTTACAAGTCTATTGCATGTTTTCTAAAATTCTCAAATACACAATAAATTTACTATTTTTGAAAATATTTTTATGATTTCATATTTACAAATAAACATTTATTAACCAAGAAACTACATACAGAAAAAAGCGTCGTTCCGTCAAGGTATACGTTTTGAATATAGTTTTAGATACTTTGTTGAACTTATCATCCCTAAAAATATTTTGATACTCCGTTTAACATGTTTATTTTGCATTTCAAGAGTCTTTAATGTCTCATTTTTTCAAATTAAATTTAGATATAAATACGGGTTCTATCCATTGTGAAAATTAATCATGTATTTTTTGTTTTTTCTTTCAGATTCTACTTTGTTTTCTGCAGAAAAAATCCCATTATTTACTTTCATGAGAAGAATGGATAAAATTATGACATATTCAGACTTTTACAGGACTTTTGTTAAGGTACATATAATCTATTTACTTGTTAATCAAATTCAACATTTTGAAGGACGACAAATTTCCACGATTAATGCAGCACTGGATGATGATGAAACTCAGTTTAAAACTGTCAACTTTGCAGTAATAAGGTTCAATATAAACGACTTTAATGAATCGGAAAACATTTTTAACAAGTCCATCAACTTTGATGTGAGCATTGGTGGCAATGTTTTAAAATCGTCGAATGAACTTTATATTCGAACCTTACAGACTTTCAATATGAACTCCAGTTTGTTACTTAGTCGTGGGTTAGGAAATAGCTACAGTTCCATCAATGAAATACAAACTGGATCAGAAGAGCGGAAAGAACAATTGAATATAATCAAATCAGGATTTTCAACGAAATTAAAAAATGACTCAACAATACCTTTTACAACAGAAACTCCCATGGAAAATTTTTTCACGCTGTTTTTTTCAACTAAAAAACCTAAAATCCATAAGATAAAAAGCCTAGAACCTAATTACAAAGACAGATTGACCGCCACTTCTCAACCAGAACGCTCAAAGTACACACCCACATTTTCCTTCAAGCCAGATGTACCTTTGTTACCAGGGTTTTACTCCCTTACGGGTATTTCACCCAAAATAGTAGAAGTCAATGTATCTGGTCCTACACAGCTCGAATGTTCAAGTGTTCACCGGTACTGTTCTTTCCCAAACCACCCTCTAAGAGAAGCTCTCTTTGAATGTTCATGCATAGAAGAGTGTTTACAGTACGGTGACTGTTGCTGGGATGCACCTGTACAACTATTACTCGAAGGACAACGTACAATGAACTGCGTAGCTGTACGAAATAAAGATAATTCATTTGAGAGCTTTTATATGATGAGTCGTTGTTTAATGACATGGAGAAATTATGATATCCAGTTATTATGTGAAGATTCGAACCAGCGATCGGCAGATGAATTTTTAAAACTACCAGTAACTAGCTTGGTCTCTAATGTCACCTATCAAAACATTTATTGTGCTGTATGCAATGAAGACATAAAAGTCACGTTTTGGAAATCCCATCTTATTAACTGTCCTCTTGACGATTTCACTAACATGACTTCTGATCAGCGCCTAAGTTGCAGACATGCGATATCTCTACCAGTTTTGTTATCAGGTAAACCTATTGCAAATCCGAAGTCTTGTGACGATAGTGTTATCTCTGATTGTCCGAATTGGTGGTTATTTCTAAAAGGGAGTTCTAGTGAAGCAAAACAAATTCACGAAAGATGTCTTTCTTACTATGCTCCAGTAATGGCATATAGTGGAGGGAAAAGAACGGTGTATAAAAATAAATTCTGCGCATTTTGCAATGGTATTAATGTAAAAAAATTAAGTTGTTCTTTTACCAAACACCTGGAAGGAGATAAGACTGAAGGGGTTCCGATCCCCTCTTATTCACTGCTTATGGATATTGACTTCACAAACGGAGGAGGTGTTATTGGAAGAAAAGAGACTTGTCCTCGGTTCAACGTGTACGATCCATGGAAAAATGTATGTCGCAGTGTTTTCTGTGAGCCGTTGGTTCAAAACAAAAATTTGTTTTGTAATTTTGTTACGAAATCTGATCTTACATCTGACGATCAGTTGGAGCTTCAATCTGACTGGTTAAACAGTACCCTCACTTTAAACTGCACCAAAATCGCTGTGTATGATCAAGATTTTATTGTAAATGATAATAGTACCGTTACTCTTCTTGCTTCGAAGAAGAAGTTGGAAGTCGGAGAATACGAACCCTTGACAACCAATACCATATTAATCTGTGACCTAAAGAAAAGTTACATTCTCAAATTCGGTGAAACTCATGGGTACCTCTCAGTTACCTGCTTAACTATTTCTTTAGTATGCTTGTCTGTGAAAATTTCCATGCATTTCTTTTTATCTGAAGATAAAAACTTATCAGCACGAATTGTTCTTTTTTTGTCTATTTCTATTTTTGCGGCCCAATTATTGTTCTTGTTTGGCATTCACAAGACTGAACTTCCAGCGCTGTGTTCCTTTGTTGCTATTCTAATGCATTACTTTTTCTTGGCTTCTTTTTTCTGGGCTAACGTTCTGGCTTTCGATATCTGGAAAACTTTCTCTTCCCTCAAGATGGTAAATAGAAGCTACACCGTGAGGCAGTACTGGAAATATTCTGCTTATGGTTGGCTAACCCCCATGGTGATTGTATTAATAGCTGTTTTCTTCAATTGGTTTAAATTGGGATCTTTATACCCAGGCTATGGGGATTTCTTCTGCTGGATTTCCAATCGTCTGGCTTTGCTGGTTTTCTTCGCAGTTCCTTTAGGACTTTTACTTGTTCCCAACCTTATATTTTACACCTTTACAGTAATCAAGATAATTCAGACGGATAAGACTACAACACTTGCCCGTGAGAATACGGACAAAAAGGACAGGGTTAGATTTTTCCTCTATATTAAATTAGCTTTAATCATGGGACTTACATGGATATTTGGGTTTATCTCAGCCTACGCCAACAGCGACATCTTGTGGTACTTCTTTATTATATTCAATGGTCTTCAGGGTATGTTTATTCTTTTGGCACTGACTCAACTTAGGATACCAAGATGTTTGTTCCGAGTTCGAACCTGGCGATCTGGGCGATTCTTTAGAGCTCAAAGGGTAAAGAGCAAACCAATGACTGTTGAGTTTAAGTCATCTGCTACCCAAAGTTTAAAACTAAAAGATGAAACTGACTAGAATGCAACCGAAAGGTAGAGGTTTTGGGTTTGAGATTTCTTTTGTGGTTAAACACAAAGTTACATAATTGGCTATCTGTTCGCTGCCCACCGCGAGTATCGAAACCCAATTTGTAGGGCTGTACGCTCTCAGACCTGAGCCACCGGGAGACAAAATATATTGTTGTCGTTTTAGCTTAAAGCTACACAATAGGATTTCTTCGCTCTATCCATCGTGAGGGATCGAACCCTGTACTATAGGGTTGTAAATCCGTATATTTGCCGCTGACCCATCAGGGACTAAATCGTAAGACTTAAATCTTGAATTAATGTCCTCCTGTAACATATAGGTGGTCAACATTGCCGATAACTGCTCACACATCAGTCTGAATATATGTGAATACATAATAGTCTCGTTTAGCATAAGCAGTTGTTTAATCCTTAGTTTTCCATGGCTTTCATATGAAAAAAAAATCCCTAAGATAATATTTAATTATTAAGTTTATCACAAATTATAAGACTGTGGTGAATTTAAATAGCTGTGGTTTATTGAATATTAACTTTTTAAAGGTAATACATTTTTAGTTTACTAAATATGTCTTGTAAATGCATCAATTAATGGAATTGTTAGTTTATATTTCAACCAGGATTACTCGAAAAATAGTGCAGTTGGCAGGGTTCAAAAAGTATATCTGTTAGTGTTAAAATGTATATTAAAGAAAAAAGCAGCCATAGACATGTCTATAAGATTACAATAAAGATCATGATTATATATATTTATTATTACTATACCGAATTAAGCTACAAAAGATAATGTATTTTTGTATAAATACACTAGTGAAAAACTTAAGAAGAAAAATAAATTATATTATTGTGCTTTATTTTAAGTAAGATATTTCATCTTGTACGCCAAAGTATTTTAGTGATTCGAGAGTAAAACCAAACGCTAAAATGAAAATGGATTAGAATAACAGCAAAATACTCAAAGAAGACTTAGTTTGTAGGTTGCTTAGAATTGTTTGAAATGAGAAACAAACACGGGGAAGAATTTCTAACCCTGGTGTTAAAATATGTAAGGAAACAATTCAATTTATATAAAATGAATAAGATTTGTAGGAGACAAGCTGAAATACTCGTCAACTAACGGGGAATGTTTAAACTTGATAAAAACAATGTAAGTTTAACAGCAATCATATATTTCGAAGTAATGACTTGAACATAAGCTATCTCAACATTTTAAAATTATCACAAAGTTTCCTCATAAACAACATTTGCAGACTGCTTTCCATCTACCAACAAATAAAGATTTTGAGGTGATCCCACCCTTGAACACCCTACATCTCATTGACCATGAGAAAAGCATGGTTGTCTGAGAAACAATCCAGCAACTTTCATACTTTGACCTTGAATCCCTTTAGAACATTCAATACTGTCCACAGCATCAACCTGCTAAGATTGTTTGAGATTGACTCAATAGGCTTGGAGTAATTAACCAACAGGCTTTACAAAATAGAAATAAGGTTAAATTCAATTTTGACCCCCTTAGGACAATCCCCATAGTTCATAGTGCTTACATATAAATTTTGGTTGAAATTGGCTTAATAGGCTCGGAGGAGTTAGGGTGCAAACAAAGACACATTTCGTCTTTATATATATATAGATATAGATCTTATTATACTCCCTCATCCTGATTTAAAAACAACAACAACAAGTGATTAACATAATAATATGAAGTGTGGCTTTCGAAACTTTTACATAAAAAAGTAATTACTACTTTATTTGAACGCATTCTTTGCTTATTGTTAAGAAAGCGTCTTTTTTAACCAAGTAACTGAACACTTACACTTATAGTTTTTAAATCACGTGGATTTAAATAGAACAGTTTCACCTGTTGCAATTGGTCGAAATAAATATCAGATAAATTTAAATGACTACTTTAATATTTTTGATTATTTATATATTTTCAACTTTAAATTATTAATCTTATTTGTTCATATTTTTGCATTGTGGACGAGAGATACTTGTGAGAATGACGAGTAAATTATTTAATTTAAGAATTGAATAACTCTTAGAAAACAGTTGGTTAAAAATAAGCTTTACTGAGAGTGGATCGCCAAGTGAAACGTTGCTTTTATGTAATTGTTCTTCTAAATACAAATACAAAAGTAAATACGTTTTACAGTGCACTAGTATTTCGTACACGAGTTCTTTGATTGACACTGAGAAATACGCCTTGTCTTTATACCGCAGTATGTATGGTAATTGAATATTACTCCAAATGTCCCGTATTACTCCCCACAATAAGCAACCAAGTTCTTTGTTCCCATTTTGATTTTCTCAGTTTCCATATAATTCTATAAAACCCCAATAATGTTCATACTTGGCAGGGTAGGAGTCATCTTCAGCTAAGACAGTTTTATTTTTCTAATAGGGTGGTTGGCCTTTGGAATGGGTTGGCTTCGGATGTTGTGGAGGCAGTGAATTTAAGTGAGTTTAAGAAAAAGCTTGATAAGTATATGAGTGATAAGAGCTGGATTTATTTTTTTTAATCTAGTTTAGAAATGGACCAAAAGATTCCATGTTGTCCCAAAACGTTATGCTATGTTACATCGCGACATTGTGCAGGCTAAACCATATCAGTGAATGTTATATGATCTCTTTACTATCAGGAAATATTTTCAACACCTGTGTTGTATGTTTTGGGTCAATGTCTTGTGTGAAGTTGAATCCGTGCCTCATGAGTCGTGTTGCCGAGGAAGTGGCATGATGGATTGGAATGTTCCTGTATTTGTCAACAGTCAGGGTGTTATAGGTTTAGTGTAGATCACCGATACTGTTTGTTGCAGCCCCAACTTGTAGGGTTCCTCCATCATTCTTCAGTGTAGACGGGGTACATTGAATATGATCCCGTTCTTCTTTCTGCTGTCGAACAAATTGGCAGTAGTTGTTGCCAAACAACTAGGATTAATCTTTAAATAGAACACTCTCTAGGTTTATTTAATTTACTTCTTTTTTGTAGTCCGATGCCTATTTCAAACTCTTGATTTGGTTATACATTCTTAGTGGTACTTTTCGATCAGATACATGTCCATTGAGACCACGTCGTGCTAATGTGTACCTTAATGTTCTCAAGGTAACATTCACACCTGTATTTATGGCAAGATCTGTACGTGCACTTTCTATATCGTAAGTAATATCGTCAGTTTTTGGGAATTTCGCTTTTTTTACCTCGACCACTTCTGTTATGAACAGTGCCAATATAACATATCCTCTTCAGAGTATTGCATATGGATCCTAAAGAAACGGGAAAATTTTCCACAATATTTAGCAATGAATATCATTAATCAGTCTTTTTTATTTTTACCCACAGATCATGTGGTGTTTCCGTCCTGGAAGCTATGAATGACTTAAACTGTTACCACTATACATGGTATGACTGCTTGTATTTATTGACTCTATACTAGTGTGGCGCTCTCTGCTTGTTTGAATGACAACCACACCCATTGTGAACTATCAACCTGATAAAACGGTAACATTCCTATAGTATTTGCCTTTTATACCATATTTTCTAACCATTTCCATAATTATTTCCAACACTGTATATTTTTCAATAAAAAAGATTTCACTAAACTGATAGATACATTATTCAGTTTACTTACAATGAGTAGATATAGTCATAAATATAAATGATTTACCAATTACCATAACTTAATTAATTACTTTACAATGAAGAAGAAGAGTCTAACGGGTTCCAAACGAACTCGGGTTATTAGATTTATTGTTTTGTGATTTATAATACTTTTATCTTATGTGATTTTTTTAGTATCACGAATGCTAAGAGTTTAGATACGTGCAGTGGTCAAATGTCTATAAATCAAGATATCGTAAAACGTATATGTATTAATTAATTGGTGTTTCGTTGAGGAATAAGCGAGATAATAATGTTTGAACCTAGATTACGTGAACTGTATATTTAATCCATTAAATATATTCAAGACATTAAACTTGTAATATTGATTAAGTGTCCCATCTTTAATTATATTTGAGATACAAGGTAGATTAACAACTCAAATAATTTTCAGATAAACACTTCCCAACAAGCTGGCTTCACGTGCTTGGTTTCTATTATCACCACCAGTCTAAAAGGCCGTTTTTTTAGTCACTAGAGGGCACCTTGAAGGCTATCTTACTGAAGTAATTGTAAGCAGTATATGTTATTTAATTGGCGATGACCAAAATATCAGGTTATTCGAACGTATACGTTATAAACATTTCATGAGAAAACTATCAAGTGAAATAAATATGAAAAAATATACACAAGCTTTCACTTCATTGTAAATAATTGTGACTAAAAATTCAAACAACAGTTTTTCATAATTAATTAGACCAGAAACAGTTAGCAGATGAAAAATATCACATTAAAAAATAAACAAAAAGGCATCTGTCCAAAAATTACGTTATATAATAAAATTAATGACAAACAAGCCACACTAAACTAACAGGCTAACTTATACCATCCTACAGTCAAAACCTTAAACAGGCACAAATAATACAAAAATTTTGTCAGGGTTAAGTCCTACATAAATAATTTATACATTACATAAGAAAACAAGTAATATTTCATTTTAACAAGGAAACTTATAAAATAAGCTAAAAAAGTTACAATCATATCGCTTCCAGAAGGCTCATATAACTTATTAAGGCAATATAAGTTGTTCAGGCATCGATATCACGAATACTTTGTTTGTAACTAAGCACAAAGCTACAGAATGGTCTATCTGGGCTCTGCCCACCACGAGTATCGAAACCCAGTCTACTAGTGTTATAAATCCGTAGACATACCGCTATGCCACTGGGAGAATCACGAATAAGACCAGTCATGAGTCAAAAAGATTTAGGAGAGAGAGAGAGAATGAAAATAAAGAACTTTTCCAAAGTTCAATTATATAATACATCATCAAAAATGACACACTTACAGCGCAGAATAAGTAATGTAGACGTTACAACTAACAAAACGTACTGTATAAAATAATTCTAAAATTTACGGAATGAGCTTTTGTAAACAATATATCTGGTATTTATTTTAAACTGAATGGCACTTGGTCTAAATGGTTGAGTCAGAGACCTCTAAGGCTCGTATATAGCCACTCCTTATTTAGAACTATTGACTAAGAAGAGAGCAACCAGTTAGCAGCACCCGCCTCCTATGCATCCACTCTTAACTGAATAGCTGGGTTGACTGTACCACTTATAACATTCACACAGATAAAGGTGCAGAGCGTTCCCAGTGTCATATCACATCTCGAACCTTCCGACACGCAGCCCGGGACACTAATTCCTAGGACATTTCCCTCCGTTAGATTGCTTTATATTTGCTGAAACTCATTCCGTTACCTAAACAACAAAGAATAACTCAGATTTGGCGCATAACTAACATGTAGTCACTTCTCTTAAATCGAACAGAAAAATCAATATATTTCAATTCATTTTGGATTGTTTATAAGCAAAGTATCAAAACAGTTTATCTTTAAGATACTTTAAAAAGTATATATAGAAATGTGCATTAATGTAAACAGTGCGTTACAATGATACTTGTATAAAATAGGTGGATAAATGCATTCTGAGATATAACGGCCGATTAACAAAACATTATTCTTGTAATGCCAACAAAGTAAAAGACAAGGTGTTCGGTATTCAGTTCAAGCGGTTAAAGAATCTTCCCATTTAATTCGAAAGTAAACAAGAGTTTTCTCGATCACAATTTTCACATCGTCAGAAAAAGAACGACTTTTTGACGATTCATATTATATAAAAGTAAGTTTTGCAAAATGAATTAATTTATTAACTGCAAAATGTATCTTGACACAAATAAAATGTCCTAACTTGACTTGGTTGTTAGGGCGCTCTATTGACAACTTGTGAGTCGCGGGATCGAAACCCATTGCCGAATATCTTCGACCTTTCAGCCACTGAGGCGTTATAATGTGACGGTCACTTCCATTGTTCGTTGGTTAAAACGAAACGTAGCCCAAGAGTTGTGTTGACTAGCTGTCAACAAATTCAACAAAAACAATAAACACCCACATTCTAGCACATATTAAAGAAAAATTATTTCACATTTATATACAGCATTTTATATATGATTTTTTAAATATATTTTTCTGTTTAACTTCTACGTTGTTAGATGAATGGAAATAACAACGTCTGCACACACACACACACGCGCACACCTGAACATAAACACATTAGAAAGCTGCATAAATTTTCCGTAAACTTTGAATCTTGGCAAATTCTTAGTAGGTGTTCCAATCAAGCTAACATATCAGGGTTTTACATTAGAAACACAAATCAATGTTACCATTGAAACATTTTATTTCTAAGTTTTCAATCGCGTTGAGAATACTGAATTAAATTTCATCATATTTTTCATACATTTAATGAATCGGTTTTTCTAAAATAGATATGGCTTAAATATTTGGACGATTCATTGGATTATAAGTCAGACATTATTAAAATAGGAAGTGTATACGCGCCTCACGCGGCATTTATTTTGTTGGCTTCAAAAGCTATCAGGATGGCGTGCATGTATGAATTCATTATGCAAGTCTACTAAATATTGTAGATCAACAGAGGTACCCGTGCTACCCTCGGTATTTCAGGTCACTTTCGTTTGGCGTCGGTTTCATGGCTATCAATCATTCGATTGGCTGTTATACATTCAATCCAATTCTTCTACAAAAAAGTAATCAGAATTACAACAATTCGTAACACCAAGACACCTGACCACGGACAATTCTCGGAGTGAGAAAAAAGAAATATAGAGGGAGAATATTGTTAGTATTGTAAGAAAACCTCATTGAAGGCAATTTAGAGCCATCAGAAGCTCGTATTTTCAAAGTCAAAATAAATTAATAAGTAACACAGTATAATATATTCACGACAAAAATGTATTATTACATATATACTTTTAACATGCATTGATACTTAACTTAGTGAAACAATATCAAGAAATAACAACAACATCATATATATATATATATACCCTAATTATTTTCTGTGTATTTTACTGTAGAATCACAGTATGGAAACAGTTAATGAGGGTGATACTTTTTTATGGTTAACATAACGATAGCTTCAAATCAACTTTCACAGAGATCAGAAGTATTGTATATTACATCATCTAAATTGAGAAGTCTGCCTTAATTGAATACGTTTATGTTACTTAAGTTATAGCTCACTATTTAAAATCAGAAGTTTATTTATTTCCAAATTTTTGCATACAACTACACAAAAGAGTATTTCCGTAATTTTGATGAACTAGAAACAAAGCAGCACCCACCACCACCTACTCTTGAGTTACTCTTATCTCACCGAATAATGAGATTTAACCTACACTCTTATAGCGCACCCACTGAACATATATTTACTGCAACGAGACACGAATCGTGAATCATCAGATTTGCAATCTTAGCACTAACTATTGGGCCACGCCCGCCCATGCTGTTATAAAACGAGAGTTGAATATAACAGCTGAAAGAGTAATCGTCGTTTTGTATCAACATTTTATATCTAGTCATCGACAATCTAAGGCCCCTTAGTGGCACAGCGGTACGTCTGCGGAGTTACAGCGCTAAAAACCGGCTTTCGATACCTGATATAGGCACAGTAAATATAGCCCTTTGTGTAGCTTTGTGGTTAACCACAGACAAACAAATTTTTTATCCGCATACGACTTAAGTAAAAACTATATAAAACTTAGAACATCAGAACAACATACTTGGAGATTTTAAGTGAATCATACGATAATTACTTCAAAGGACTGATAGTCCTCTGATTAAAAATATTACACATGTAATGAAAAGCTTCTACAGACTTTGCCTCTCAGCAACAGAATGTGACAGTTCTAGAGGGGGCAATTTGTTTATACGGGCAACATATGTTTGTTTCTTTTAAATGCAAAGCACTATAAACCATTAGAACAGTTATAATGGGTGGATCTATTAGGGCCAACCAAGTGCCAGTATCGGCTGTCCTCAGCGGATGTTGTGGTACTGGTATTTGGGTTAGTGCCCACAAAACCCTGGTTTTTCCTGTGTGGCAATGCATTTTGTAGAATTCTTTGGCTTGTGTGTGGGGGGTGGGGTCATTGGGTACCAAATATTTCTCTTTCTTCTTATGGATAGTAGAAAGGAAATAGATATTAAACAGTGGCACATTACATACCAACAGCAACTCCTTTTTGGCATCATAGTGGGTAAGAACATTGCTAGCACCTTTTACATCATTAAACGCCTTTTTACAATCCATTGCCCATCTCCATGGAACTTCATCACGCAGCAAGTTGTTAAGTGGTGCTGGAGTTATTGAGAGATTATGTATAAATCCTGAATAACAGTTTACCATTCCTAGGAATGCGCATAGTTCTGATACATTTTTCAGTTCTTCGGTGTCTGTAACCACTTTTATTTTCTCAGGTAAAGGATGGCACCCGTCTTTGTCAATAGCATGGCCTAAATAACTCACTTTGGGGGCCATAAAGTAACATTTATCTTTCTTTTGTCACAAATATTATACTTCTTTAACCATGGGAAACGGATAGGGATGGTCCACTACTTCATTATTTATGGACACTTTATAGTAATCACATAATCGAAGTTTGCCATCTCCCTTGGGCACTACAACAATTGGAGACGCACAATCACTTCTTTCTATCTTGTGTTCATTCCATTTTCTTCTAACCTCTCTAATTCCTTTTTAAGTCCATCTGTAATTGCATACAGTAAAGATCTGGCATTATGGAACTTTGGGACTGCATTCTATTTCAGTTCAATTCTGGCTTCAAAGTCCTTCATTTAGCCTATCTTTCCTTGAAACAAGACTGATACTTTTGTACCACTTCCTGAAGTGTGTTTTCCCTGTCTGAGAATATACTTTCCCAGTCCAGGTGGATTTTTCTCATCCAGTTTCGTCCAAAAAGTTCTGTTATTTGACCTCTAGCAATGACTTGTGGCATATTTGACATGAACTTCAATTTGTACAAGGAAATAAACTTTATGGCCTTTGTATGATCTTAGATATATGCTGAACTCATCTAATGGCATATGCTGGAAATATTTGTGGAAAACATCTTCTCCTATAATGGAAACAGCTGACGCAGTATCAATAATGAATGTCTTATTATGCTTATTAACTTGTGCATCAAATTTGACCTCGTCAGTGGCTCTTTCTTTTTGCTCTATTTCATAGAGAGACGCATAACTTACTTCTTTTTCTGGTTTTTCTTCATCAACATAATTTGTGTGATCTTTGCCCACGACCTTTACCTTTTTTTGGTTTCCAGCTTCCTCTGTTTGACCCATGACCTTGACTGGCTTTCACCTTGTTTATTTTTACAAGCCTTAGCAATATGCCCTACCTTCTCACAATTGATGCATTTTTCATTTATACAGGGACACTGACTTGCACGATTGTCATCATATCTGTAACACTTCTTTTCAGAGTTCTGGAGTCTTGGTTTTCTTTCCTCTAAAATTAGGTTTTCGCTATCCTCCGCGTCGCACGCGATTCACTTCTTGTGTTGAACGCATTTTTTTTTAATAATAATTTGATGGGCTGCATCAATGGAGGTACATATTTCAACTGCTCTGTCCCAGATCAGGTCTACTCCTTTGTTTAAGAGCCGATTCTTGATCGCGTCCGAGTACACACCCGCAACGAGACGATTTCTTCAACGTTTTTTTTCCTTGGGCGGCATTTCCAAAACCACTGTAGATACTTAATTTTTTTTAATCCACAATATAGTCAGCAACAGTGTCAAAAGAATAGCTTTTTGCTAACTCATTGATTCCAGAACTGTAATAATTTTCAAGCAGCGTTGAATATTGAGCTGAATTTTTATCATCAAAACTGTCAGGAGCACACAGGGCAACGAACAATTCAACCTCTTCTGGGCGCACAATAAAAGAAATAATTTTTTTTAACATCCTGAATTCTGTATATATTGTTACGACAGCGAAAGTCACGTGACTCTAGTAACAGGTAATGAGTTCTAGAAAGATCGGGGAACATCAGAATAATCCAGTATTTGCTAGGCGCCCTCTATTCTTGTATATAAGTGCGCCAGGCAATTTAATCGGGATTG
>NW_013666265.1:242321-243414 GCF_000517525.1 Limulus polyphemus
CAAAATTACAGAGTTGGCTCTTTTGTAGCTTTGTGTGAATATCTAGAAACCAACTACCAACAAAAAAAAACTTCAAATTGTGGATATTTGATTAAAGATGACCTGCAAAAAGTGTACATATCATAATGATAGTTGCTGAATCTGACGGTAACTTTCTAAAATACTCACAAAATTTCAGTCTAAAGGTGGAAGTTCCATATATTGTACAAATCATAGTGTTGCTGTATTTCTTCTCATTATATGATTGTTCAATAGTGTTTATAATAGTATTTTTTATTTAAATCTAATGTGGATGTTATTCCACAGCATAATTCCAGAGGAATTATTTCAATGGCAAATAATGGTCCAAACACAAATGGGTCACAGTTTTTCATTACCTATGGCAAGCAGCCTCATCTAGATTTGAAGTATACACTTTTTGGCAGGTAAGTTAAACTAATAAATCAAGTTTTTCATCCCCTACAACAAGCATCCTCATCTAGGTTTTAAGTATACAATTTTTGGCAGGTAAGTTAAACTAATAAATCAAGTTTTTCATCCCATACAACAAGTATCCTCATCTAGGTTTTAAGTATACAATTTTTGGCAGGTAAGTTAAACTAATAAATCAAGTTTTTCATCCCATACAACAAGTATCCTCATCTAGGTTTTAAGTATACAATTTTTGGCAGGTAAGTTAAACTAATAAATCAAGTTTTTCATCCCCTACAACAAGCATCCTCATCTAGGTTTTAAGTATACAATTTTTGGCAGGTAAGTTAAACTAATAAATCAAGTTTTTCATCCCCTACAACAAGCATCCTCATCTAGGTTTTAAGTATACAATTTTTGGCAGGTAAGTTAAACTAATAAATCAAGTTTTTCATCCCCTACAACAAGCATCCTCATCTAGGTTTTAAGTATACAATTTTTGGCAGGTAAGTTAAACTAATAAATCAAGTTTTTCATCCCCTACAACAAGCATCCTCATCTAGGTTTTAAGTATACAATTTTTGGCAGGTAAGTTAAACTAATAAATCAAGTTTTTCATCCCCTACAACAAGCATCCTCATCTAGGTTTTAAGTATACAATTTTTGGCAGGTAAGTTAAACT
>NW_013666265.1:244179-292918 GCF_000517525.1 Limulus polyphemus
AGGAAACCACAGGAATTCGATGGGAAGGCACCGTGGGAAGCATAAAGAGCACAATTTGAGCTCCTGGCAGAGATGAATGGATGGAGCAGATGAACCTCATGTGAAGCAAAAGCCAGTACGGAAGAAGATACGTCCTGTAAAATTAAGAGACTTTGTTGAATTTTAATTTTGTGTTTGTAAATTATGTACATTTAATTAAGTTATTGTTAATTTTCTATTGGTTTAATGTAAGTGGCTATTGTTCGGGACGAACAATACTAAGGAAGGGGCAGTGTTACGACAGCGGAAGTCACGTGACGCTGGTAACACGTAATGAGTTCTAGAAAGATCGGGGAACATCAGAATAATCCAGTATTTGCTAGGCGCCCTCTATTCTTGTATATAAGTGCGCCAGGCAATTAATCGGGATTGTATAGCAGACAGAGAGATTGAAGATATAGACGGACAATTGAGTCAAGCGCGGTAGTGAGAAAATGCGTGAATCGTTCGTTGTAAATTATAGCGTGTGTTTAAGTTAAGGTGACTGTGGAAATTAAGTGTATTGCAAAGTTGAATTGAGAAAGAATAAACTAGTTTTATTTAAAAAAGGACTTGTGTCGCTAAAATTTCATCCGAAAAAACATTATACGGGAAATTAACTAACGACCAGAGACATAACAATATTTTCATCCAGACTTCTTTTACAATTAGCCCACTATTCCTTCTCAGAGTGAAATTCACTAATAGTATTGAGAATATTCCTTACCAGAGCCATAATGAAAAGCAACTATCAGAATGTCAACAAAATATTCATACACTTAGTAGTCACACCTACAAGCCGATGTTTAATGGGCAAACATAACCATGTGCTAGATTTTCAAAATTCTTCAAATAAATTATGGGTCAGTTCTCAAAGATTTCAACAATTAAAATGGCTTTTTGATACTTTCCTTGAAGACGACATCTGCTTAAAAGAAACCACATCCTTTTCTATAGAGCTAGAATGTCCTCCCTTTTTTTTTACTGCAAATTTATTCCCATTCGCGTCACCATCTTTGTTGTATATCTATCCTTTATTGGAAGAAAAGAATACAGTGAACTAATAAAACAGGTGCTGTCATCAAATGGAACATACATACACCACACACACAAAATTCACCGTAAGGTGGCGCTAAAACATTTGGTCGATTTGCGGTTTGCTTTAAATTTAAACAAAACGAGCAATAATAGCTGAGAATGGTAATCACTCATTGCATATAGATATTTATAAAGATATTGTTTTTAATATTTATAATTTAAGATAGTTTAGTTGGGTTTTTTTGTTGTTGTTAACTTCGTGGTATTATTTGATGCTATATAATTATATTACAGCTAATTTCACTTCAATACTTGTAAGTTGTAGTGGTACTACTTGTAGTAGTATTAACATGATTGCTAGTCGTTACTCCCGTTAAAACTATAATATAGTGCTAATGATATAATTGAGTACTAACCAATATAACAACAGTATAAGGTAGTACTAATACTATTCATACTATATTATATGATGGAGTGCTTTGGGCTGTAGACCAATATGCTATTCCATCAAGATAATGTTTACTTTTACTCTTAGTCTTAGTGTTATAAAACACAAAAACTTTTGTGGCAAATATTATACCTGTGCCCTGTGCTTGAAATGACCTGACTAGAACTCAGATTTTAATAATCTAGAATGATCTTTGGAAACAACAATGAAGACTAGTTGCACTAGACAATATTTAGAACCTGGTAATCCGTATTATCTTGTGTGGTGGGATCAAAGTGTGCATGCCTCAATCTTGTACAATTACAAGGTGCCATTCAACATAGTATTATGAATTTGATGTTAGAATTATCAACTTTATGTTACCTTGCATTGTTGATTTCACAACAGTTCATGCTAGAGTAGAGAAAATACCAGATACAATGTACAGGGATAATAAAAAAAGAAACACTTCAGATATGTACTTTGATGGATGTAGAAGTTGTACAAATTCAATTTGCAAACTGTACAATAAACAAAAGTGTTTTTATTCTTCACATAAACGTCAATAAGTCAGACTGACTTTGCAATTTCACAGACATGTGTCAAGTACAAAACTTTATTACCACATCTGATTTTTTGTGTACAATAGACTAGCACTTATTACAAAAAGCTTACCACACTTCATGAAGATACATTTCATAAATTCAGAATTATAGTCAACATTACTTTTTAAATATGGAGTCAGTCCAATGGTCTGATCTCATTTGTATTCAGTTAATAACATGCCTCACAGAAAACTAATAGTGAAAGTTATTCAGAATGAATACCACACAAATGCTGTATTAGGACAATTACCTCTGTATGAATACTTTTAGAAGGACATTGTGCTTGTATGTGTTTTGACTTAACTAAAAGAAGCTATTAATAGGGTGTAAATTGTCAGATACTATTAGCATAAAACCACCTTTTATTTATGAAACAGGCGGTTACCCTCCGCACTGATGTAGGAGACATGAAGATTGAGCTCTTTTGTGAACAATGCCCAAAAACTTGTGAGGTAAGATGATGATAAGTACATTGTAAAAAAATGCAAGATGTATCATTAAGGCTTGGTACCAAATGTCTAATTAATAAAATCCCCTTTATTTGCAATGTGAAACAATGGGGTCTAGATTAACCCTTTCTTATCTAACATTTTTCTCAGTTATCATGAGAAATGGTTGCAGCAGTATTCAGGTGATTTTAAATTGATTCTATTTAAAAGGTATGTTTGTGATTCATTTGTACTCTTCAAACATAAATGTCATACTTGGAAGTTTTTATTATATTTAATTGAAAAACATTAAAATGTTAACTTAATGTTTAAGAAGAAAAATATTTTGTATAATTATTTTTGGGCCATAAAATTTTAAATTATGAGACAAATTTATCAGTGTCTTATTATAATAAACCAACTATTTGTTTATATTTTAAATACAGAAGTTACATATCTTTTGTTTTCAAGAAGACTTTAATTTTTGTGTTGGTCCATAAAACTTTTAAATTAATAAGTACAGATCTGGCTTTTTTCAGTTTGTCTGGAACTTGATAACATCAAAAATTATCTCAAGAACCATTTTTCCTGAAACCTATTTGCAAGATCTTGAAGAAATACTTACAAAAGTGAACACCACCAAAGCACCAGTGTTTATTGTACCTACATTACTTCTAACAATAGCCTTGCTGTTTATGGGTTCTCTAAGTTTTCAAATAAAGAAAAATATATTTAATATTTCAAAATCTACATTTCTACAAAGTTTTCAGAAAGTTGTTTTTAACTCTCAACTTTATATTAAAAGTATTTATCTACAATAATGTGTGTAATGGGACACCTTGCAATAAAGAATACAGCATTCTTTGCTCATCAGAGAATGAAAAAGCATTGGGGATAAAGGAGACTATTAATTCAGCATTTGGAACCAAGCCATAATGATACCTCTTTGTCTTTCCTGATATATATGCTTAAAGTTTCAGGTATTTTTTGAAGTCTAATGAGTACATGGATGAGTTATGAGTTGAAGGACATAACCATTTTGTGATTTCTCTCTCTTCAATAGCTGTCACTAGTAAAAAACTCCTGACTATTGCTATATTCACAAGGTCAGTTAATCAGCATTTGTTCATGAACTAAATTAGCTGTGTATCTTCATTAGAGCTGGGCAGTTCACTTGATAAATAGATGTACTCCAGTACCTATGACCATCAATTATATTGGTTAGTGTCATATAAAGTAATTGATTAATAGAAATTACAATTAACCTCTTCTGTGTAGACCTTTTTTTTGGAAATGAGCTAAAAAAGTTGGGTTTTATTTTGGATTTTGATAGTCTATACTTGTATATGAATGAAATTAAAGCTCCTTGATGATCTATTATTACATTTCTGTACAAAATATACTTGATAAATGTTACTTATCTGGTTTTGTGCATGATATATATTATTTCAGTGAAATTACAGTTAAGAATAAGAATGTTTTTCTCCAGTGTTTGATACATAATTCAGAATAAATCTGATAGAGATTTTACAGAAACGGCATTTCCAATTCCATCTAACAAGTACTGTTCATAATACATAATAACATGTGAATAAATGCAAATACAACAAATAAACATTTTGATTTTTATATGAATGTTCTGTCGTGGACCAGCAAAATGGTTGTGATGAATCAGTGGTTAAGTACTATACATCTACTCATTTCTACATTATTTAATGATTTAAGTTTAGTCTGTTTATACATACAGTCAACAGATGTTCCTTAGTTTGTTTATCTAAACAATGTGTCATCTCTTTTAAACTTCAAACTGTCTAGGTTTTATTTTTTCAGATTTTCACTAGGAATAGAGGCTGTTGATACATTCATAATTTTCACTTGCTGTTAAAAATGCATTTAGATAAAATGAGAAAGAATTTCAGAAAGATCTGAAAAATACTTATTCTGAAGTTTCTGAAAACAAATTTTGATGTCTTATGGTCTTGACCCCATCCATCTCTTCCATAAACATTGCATTGGAGTGACCTACTCTTACATGATGGAAGTTTTCCTTGTCTAGTATTGACATAAATTACAGGTCTGACATAATGGCAAAAAAAAAAAATGAATTTTTTCCAGGAAAGTAGCTCATACTTAAAATATTTTGTATGTCACATTCAGGAACCATAGCTTTAATTGTAATAAATGTTAGGGAATGTTTTGTACATTCAATAAACTCTATGTGTTTTAGCATTTATATAACATGTGCAAAGATTGCAATGGTACTTGTAGTAAACTTTATCTGTAATTGCCAATGTGTGAACATGTAAAAGACACTGAAATATAGTTTCTATTCATACAGACAAGATTATAATATGCAAGTAAAATACATACCATTTATTGCTTGTTTGTATTCTGCTATGAACAGCTATTAAGATGCATTTAAACTGAGTTGTGACGTTGTCAGAATGTATTCAAAATAGGTAACCTGATTATTTTGTTCTTACTCTAGAATTTCTTAGCCCTCTGTGCCAGTGGCTATTACAATGGATGCTTGTTTCATAGGAATATTAAAGGATTTATGGTGCAGACAGGTGACCCAACTGGTATTGTATAATAATGCTTTTAATGAGGTTTGAAAAACGTATGTGCTGAAAATAGCATAATGTTACAAAATATATAAGTTATTAGACTCATTAATTTATGCCTGAAAACATTTTAATCAACCATTAAAATTAACTATAGATCTAGACCTGTAGGCTAAGGCTGTTGTAATTATTTTCTTGTATTCTATACCATTTTTATGCTCATTACTGTAGCACAAATGTATTAAAAATCTGTTATGATGATTTTCATGTTATCTATGTAGATTGATTTACCTTAAAAATATGAAACTCACAGGAGTTCCTCAACACACATTGGCTAGATTTCTAGTCCTGGTAGATTGAATGTCTTTTCAAGAACCAAACCTTACTAGTTGGTGAATACAATAGTTAAAAATGACACTTCCAAAACATACTTACATCCACTGACACTATAGCTATTTCTTAATCTCCAGGGTTTCCACTCTTTGCCCATCCAAGCATTGAAAATGCTTGCTCTAGTCTTTTATATTCCACTTAAATGCCCTTGTCAAATTCTAATTTGCAAATTTCTCCACCAAATTCAATGCGCCTCCTACCTAGGTACAGTATATAAGCACCTCATTAAGATAACATAATCCCTTTTTTTTTCAACAAAGCGTTTGGCACAAGTTTCTATAAACAGTTGTGATTATTCACAATTTACGTTGCGACTTTGGATGTAGTTGGTGCTACTGCAGTTATATCTTTGCTTATATTTATAGATTAATATAAAAAATAAAATAAAAATGCAGACTGGTATGAATTCCAGAGTTAATGTTTCTACTACACAGCCCAACCAGATGTCTTGCCTTCCATCTCTGCTATCTGATGTTTGTCAACGGCCAGGGGAGGGGTCACACTCAGTCGAGGCTGTCCATGATATGACCCGTTGTGAGATGGAGACATATATGTGGACAGAGGGTGTCTCTCCAGGGGGTTCTGAGGCAGTTTTTACAAATGACTTGGGATCAGCTGTAGAGAATTTAGACTCGCTATTCCGGCTCCTTCTTTTACTAGGTCGAACTAAACAGAGGATTCTCTTCATCAGCCAACTCCAGCTCCTTTGCTTCAGTGGATTACTTGGGTTTGTGAGGTTTTTGGGGGTTTCTCTTATTGCATTTGACTCTACTCCCTCCTTGTTGGTAGAAAAGATGGCAAGTGACTATTTGGTTTTTCCTCCTCCTCCTGTTATTGCTGTTCATGCTGGTATATTTGTTGCTCAGTTACATGATGGGATAGCTATGTCTTGTCCCCCATGTTTATCCTAACAGCATGCTTTGGCTTATCACCACCAGGATGGACCCCCTAATGGACCTGTAAGGTTCTAGATTGGAACCTTTGATCACTTTGATCAGATCCCAGTTTTCTCAGATTTGTCTTGCTCTTACTACTGTCCTGAGGTATTTATCTTCAATCCAACTTTTGTTGGAAGCCTATAAACTTTCCCCTCAGCAATTTAAGGACAAGTTGAGGACTTTGCTGATGTCTACTTCAGTCAGATTGTCTTCTTCAGTTCTTTTTCTGGTGTCTTAGCTAGTTTGTTATTGGGATTTATTTGGTAGAGATGTCTTGTTAGAAAATGTTTGTTCACCGTTTTCTGCCCTCGGGGAGTTACAGGAAGTTCCTTTTTTCCATCCCATGTGGTTTGCCAGAGTTCCAGAGATGTTAGAATCGTGAATTGATTCAGCTCATTTACATCCTTCTTTATCATCATTAGCTTCTCTCCTTTCTAGCACTAATTTGGGAGTGTCGGCTTGTAGTGTTTCCTGACCTCCTTTTTCAGTTCCCAGGTCTATTGGTTCCCATAATAGAGTCCATTTGTATTCTCAAGGAACTTCAACTCTAATGGACCATCAACAACTGTGTTGGTGACTATCCCGTGAGTGGGGGAGCAGTGGGAGCATGATTGCATCACTTTCTGGACATCTGGAGCTCTTTCACCAGAGATCCATGGGTACTTTATGTTCTGGCTTCAGGGTTGGTCATTAAATTTACATCACCTCCACCATTATCTGCTCAACCTGTTGCCTTTTTGCCTCCAACAGAGCCATGGTGAGTAGAGCTTTGTTCCCAGGCCATAGGAGAATTGTAAGTCAAAAAGGCAGTAGAGAGGGTCGATCTAGTTCTTTCAAAATTTTATTCCTGTTTATTCGTTGTACCCAAGAAGACAGGAGATTAGGGTCCAGTCATCGATCTGTCTCGACTCAACCAATTTTTAGATCATCCTCACTTTATTATGGAATTTTGTCTCAACCTACAGTGGCACTTTGTGCTAGGGTTCTGGATGATCAAGTTTGATATTGCTTATCTCCATATTCCCATGGTGGAATCTTCCCAGATGTTTCTCAGATTTGTGCACAAGGGTCAGATATTGCAATTCAGGGCTCTACCTTTTGGTCTTCCATCAGCACCTTATGTCTTCTGCAGAGTTGTTTGAGCTTTTCCTTGTCATCTGCATTCCTTGGGTCTGTGCACATATCATTATATGGCTTCTTCTGGCACCATCCCATCAATTAGCAGAACAACACTCTCAGATTCTCTTTTCAGAAGACACAAAAGCAGTCTTCCTTATTATACTGGTGAAATCTGTTCTGTCACTGACACAATATCTTGTCCATCTCAGTGTGTTTTTCAGTACTCACTTAAGTTGAGCTCAACCAACCCCTATCAGGTTACAAGCCATGTAAAGAGCTATTAGGCCTTTACTTATGTCTCCTTTTCCTACTGCATGGATGGTTCTCTTTCTTTTGGGGATATGGGTATCTCTCAAACCTCTTATTTCTTTGGGATGAGCACATACGAAGTCCCTTCAGTGGTCACTGCGTGATCAATGGATCATGCATTCTGACCCTTTGGATCATCCTGTCTCATAACTCAGCAGCAACATCATTGATTGAGAATGATGGTTGGATTAGAACAACACTACTGTTGAGGTACCCATTGCACCACCTCATTCTGAGATCCCTCTGTTCACTGATTCATCTCTTTAGGGATGTGGAGCTTATCATCAAGGTCAGGAGTTCCAGGGTATTTGGACAGAAGGCGAGTCTACCCTTCATATCAACGTTCTTGAACTCCTTGCAGTACACTGGGCTATGGTTCAAGATCTGTCTCTCTTGAGGGGAAAAATTGTCATTATACTTTCTGGCAATTCTACAGTGGTTTCTCAGGCTTCTCGTCAATGAGGCACACACATTTTCGAGACCTTTGTTTTTGTACATTGGATTTTCTCTACTGGGCTCATTCCCATCATTTCAGTCTTTTAGCATGTCATGTTCCAGGAGTGATGAATTTAATTGCAGATCACTTTTCTCAAACCAACCGGATTCTTCTGATGGAATGGATGCTACATCGCAAATTTTTTCAGTGGATTTGCTCTCAGTTCGGGTCTTCAACAATTGATGCCTTTGCAAATGAATGGAATTCTCAACTGCAGTTGTTTTGGTCTCTGATACCTCATCCTCATGCATTGGAAATAGATGCGTTCAGTCAAGTCTGGACAGGTTTACATCTGTATGCTTTTCCCCCAATTTGGCTATTGCCCCTGGTTCTGACTATTGTTCATTCCACTCTGTGTTGAGTTCTCTTAGTTGCCCCATATTGGCCAGCTCAAATATGGTTTATGCTTCTTCGATTTCTGTGGGAATATCCATGTCTACCTCTTACACACTGGCAGTCTCTGTTGAGACAACCCCGATCATTCATTCTACACCCAGGTATTTGGAAACTCAATCTTCATGCTTGGAAGTTATGCGGTTCTTTGTCCGACATAAGGGTTTAACTTCTAAGGTTTCTCTGTATTTAACTAAATATCTCCATAGGCCAATCACTGCCATTTATCAATGAAAAAGGAATACTTATCATCACTGGTGTGTTAAATGGAATTTAAACCCTCTTCTTCCTAAAGTATCTACCATATCCCATTTTCTGACTTGGGTATTTGAGAGAGGTCTTGCTTCATCTATGGTGGCTTTATATACGGCATCCTTATCTACTATTTTTTGGTATTCTAAATATCGGAAGGTTTTGAATCCTCAGTACTATCAGGTCTACTGAAATCCTTTTGTATTCTTTGACTCAAACTACCTTTTCAATTACCAAACTGGGATTTTACAGTTGTTTTACATGAATTTTCTCATCTTCCCTTTGAGCCCTTAGCTTCATATTCTTTGGTTCAGTTTTCTCTTAAATTGTATTTTTAGTTGTTGTTGTCTTGTGAACGTCGTTGGTCAGAGTTGTTTGCAATCCATGTGCATTGGACTCTTTATCATTCCACATTTGTCCTGCTTTACCTCGACAGGTCTTTTCTTGCAAAGACTTTGGCAGCTAGGGAAGGGGAAAGATCCTTCTCACCAATTCATTTGCCAGTCATTTCTCACCTTTATGACTGCTCTGATCCTAATCGTTTGTTATGTCCTGTTAAGGCCCTCAAGTGTTATGTGGCTCGTACTAACTCATTTCAAGGTAGTAGGAATCAATTGTTCATTCATTGGAATCCTTTTATCTCCCATTACTCTAACATGGTGGCTTTGTAAGTTGATTCACATTGCCTATAATGGATTATCATTACAGGAGAAGAATCTTTTGCGTGTCACTTCTGACCAGATTTATCATATCTCTATGTCATTAGCCACCCAGATGAATTGCCATCTTAGGTTAAAAATTGTTTCTTTCTGGCTATGAAATAAAAATCCATACAGATACGTCTTAAAGAGGATCTGCAGCCATTGCTAGTGGTAGAAAATCTTCACGTACAATGTACCACCAACTGACTAGACTGAGTGGTCATATTACACAGGTTTGACAGAACTGGTGTTAGAAAATGTGTGTGGATAGCTACCAGTGTGCTTAGAATTGTTATTTATAAAGCGAGTTAAAGAGCAGTCTTTAATATTTAAAACTCCACTGTTTCAGTTTTGAGAATATAAATTTACAATTTATAATAACAACCAGTAGTCATTTTCATAAGGACATGAAATTCCACCCTAACCTCGTAACTTAACAAGTAATGTAAAATATTATCTTTAAATTTGTGTGACATGTCAGAACGTTTTAACACAGTTCAGTAAATGTTGTTTACTTGTTATGTATAAAATGCTATATTAAAGGGATAGCCACAAGCAGATGTGGATTAAGAATTCTTATGGTCTTATCACAAAGAAAATTGGTACTCCTGCCCCACTCATTCACAAAGTTGTAGTAAAATTCAATAAAAGCTATTTACTTACAATATGTGGAATCATATTATATTAAAGGGATAGGCATAAGCAAAAGTGAATTAAGGGGCACAAGGAACATTGGGTCCCCTGCCCCATTAAATCACAATTATAGTAAAATGCATGAAGGCCAATAAAATGTGTATGTACTAGTAACAAAGAAATTCATAACACAGTATTCTGCACTTAAATGAAACTGCTTAATGTTGTTACGTACAAAAAATTTT
Source organism: Limulus polyphemus (assembly GCF_000517525.1). Classification (NCBI taxonomy): domain Eukaryota; kingdom Metazoa; phylum Arthropoda; class Merostomata; order Xiphosura; family Limulidae; genus Limulus; species Limulus polyphemus. Next base: position 254,739 of record NW_013666265.1, read on the forward strand.
TTAAAAGAAATAATTGCTTTAGGAAAAATATGAACAATAATAACAAACACAAAAGTTGTGTTTATATATGTGTCCAATAGAAAGTGTCTACATTTCTAATCACATGATACCTCCCTGGTCTGGACAGGATTAAAAACATGTCTTCTAATCTCATTCTTTTCACGAAAACTCGCCAACTGAGCTACATATTTAACCCTCTAATGATTTCTAGTAAGACCCTTTCTAATAATTCAAACTGCCAGACTATTTCCCTCTTATAAACAAGGTGTGTCCTTGACCTTAACTCAAGTTCATGGGATTGTACCACATTAGATGCCAAATTTTCTGTGGTAATTTCAATTTCTACCTCTTCTGCATACAGGATTTGAACCTTGGAGCATTTGCACTACAAGTTTGAGTTCTTTACCAACTGAACTACAGGGTTATACCTCTAGTACTTGCTAGTAAGATGCTTTAACAACTCACACTAACATAGGGGCACAGTAAGTGCCAAGTACTGTAGAATGGGAGCATTGAAAATGTAAGTTTTAAGTCACTTCAGTAATTTTGTATTCATGACTTTAAGTCTACTTGTTATCATTAGTATGCATAGTGGTTTTCATAAGTTACAATATTGTATATTCATTTATCATAACTATTTAAAATGAGCCGTTTATCCTTTCATCCTAAATTCTGAATTTTAATGTTTTTGACAAAAATGAATCATTAACTCCTAAATTTTTGATCCATTTTTATACCATTAATTACTTCTGATGGTGGCCACATGGTGCATAATATTTAGGAATTTCACATTTTTGCCTGTTTCAATACAGTGTAAAAGAACTTTCCCCCCAGTAAATTAGATAAAATCACATTTTCTATGTAAAGTACATAGAGAAACATAGGAGTAATTAGTGTGTAAAATGCTGATGTGGTCTGAATCCCATTGGTAATTCTAGAATTAAACTAATTTGGTATACTTTAGAAGAGTTTGGAAAATTCTTATATAGGATGATAATATATATATTTTAGATATTAAACACATTGGTGTCTAAGTCACACACACACACACACACACACCAGGGTAACTTAACTACACACTTTATTAATGTCAGAATAAACATATGATTCTCATATCTACACAACTAACTTGTACCAGAAGACAGAAAAATAAACGTACATGAATGAAGTCCAAATATAAAATTGTTAAAGTCTTTCAGTCATTTATTATTGTTACTGTAAGACTACTGTAAACAGTATAATCTGTAGAAGTAATCTTAATATTTTTCAATTTGTTAGGATTATAATTTCAAACCAAAACCAGTGCTCACATTCATGGAAATAAATATTCGAAAATACTATTGATATTATTTGTATTTTTAGATGCAGGTACATATAGATTTTTTTTTAAAAACCCATTTATTTGATTTAACATTTACAAGACTTTATTTAGCCACTTATAAAAACAATATTAGGGTTTTATTTCAGATACTGAAAGAAATTTAATAAGTGCAATAAATATTGAATTTTATAATTTTTTTGTATGGTGATTAATCTTTCTTTATTTTGATCTATGTGAACATTTTTCTCCAAATTAGTGTTTACTAAGGTAACACATACCAGTTTCAGTAATCTGTTATAGACAAACTGTTGTCAAACATCTCTGTTTCTTTCTCTCTAGCTGTGCCTATATATAAAGTATGTATGAGATAGAAATAATTTAAAGAATTATTTTAACATCTATATATGTATATATATATATATAGTTCCACTATAACACAAAAATATATGCAATTTAATCTAGTTGGGGAGCCGATAATGAAAGAGGGCTCTAGAAATTAGTTCCATGTATTTCACAAGCTGAAAGGGAAAATATTATAGATATTGGTCGACACATCATTATGTAGTACATGCTTACCCTGTGTAGGAAAGCAAAGTTCATCTGTCTTCATGCTTTCAATTCCTTGAACTAAGATATCTAACTATCAAGGGTCAAGTTAATTAGAAAGAAAACTGAAAGATGGGGGAGTAAAACCTTCCAATAGTTTTAGGCTGACATGATAGTGTAACTAGCTGACTGATATAATATTCTATGTATACGGGGGGATTTATTCATTAAAATCAGCCAATTTGAGTAGATGCACAACATCAATCAAATAATTGTCAAGCTCTCTGCTCTGAGGAATGCTTGGTGTGGAAAGCCCCCTGAAGGAACACTACTTGTAGTGGAACATTGACTATAAATTATAAGTATTCCTCATGAATAATGATAGTTTCAACAAAATGTCTAACCACATCCCATTTTGTCATCAAAATTATCTATTCCAGTTCATAGTCAGAATTAGAATCTATTTCATTCTAGTTACATAGATCTAAATGAGCATTTTGTTAGGATATAACATTTTGAAGTTGATTCTGTGTTTGATTATTTATTAGCTCAGCTATATTAATTTCAGAGCTACAAACCAATTTAAACTTGTTCTGGTGCTGCTGTTAAAAAAATACTTTCCTCTTGTATTGGTTAATAATCACATTTTAAGATTCTATGTTTTATACTTTATCTGCTCTAGATTTATCAGTGCCACTTTGGATCAAAAGTTCTTGAAATAACTCGAGCAAGTATAACATCTGAAATGCTCACTTCTCAGTTGAATATCTGGTTTCTAATTTCTCAATCAGAATGTAAGATACTGAATTTTCTTGGACCAGAGCTGGTTGCTGAAGAGGCTTTAAGAACACAAGTAGACCTTTTGTACAACCAGTATGATACCTCACTTTGCTTGATATAAGATCTTCTCCATGCAAATGTCTTTTGATAGTTTTATCATTTCACATGTGTGTTGCTTTCATGAATGTCTCATGAATCTGTTTTGTGGCACTCCCTTGATACTAAAAAAAGTCTTGTATTCTCCCTTTTGTTTATGGTCTTGGCAAAATAAACTTGGGTGCCAGTTAGTCACTGATTCTCACCTCCTAAAAGTGTGGTATCACCTTTCTTGCAAGTCATTAATTTATATTATTAGTGCTATGAAGAGTAATATGATTTGTACTATTTTATATGCTCTGCATTTAAATCCTCTCCTTCAAGATCAGTTTTGATATGACAGTAACCTTCGTTATTACTTGCTCTTGTTGCAGCTACAAACCTCCTGATAGAATCAGGCTAACCTGTTTGATGAGAAAGCCCTCTTTTTGGATACTTGACACACTTACTATAGTCTGTTAGGATTTGTCGTCTCTTTGGGTTTATTTTAATATCAGGACCTTCAGTCATTGCTTCTGGATGGTTATCTCATATGTTTTTAAGCTTTTGATTTGTAGGTTTTCCAAGATTCTGTTTTAGTTGCTGTTATAATGCAAAATGATGCAATTTGATGAATATAAATAAACTTGGAACATTCTTTTTGCAAAATGTGATTTAAAAAGAGTTATTTTTATTATCTTTTGTGAAATTTTGTATACCTGTTTTGAAAAATAATTCATTGTGTTTATGGAAAATACCACAAATGAATAAACAGTGGACTTGCAAATGACAAGATAACTGGAGGTCAGATTTCACAAATGATCTCTTTTGACACAGTTACTACATACTTATGAGGATCACATGAAATCATTTTCTCCATAACTGTATCTCCATATTACTCTTTTATTAAAAATGGATTAAACTTTTAAATTTTAAGCTTTCAAATTCAATTTCTTGTTTTAATTTACATTTGGAAAATAAATAGATTTAATGGCCACAAAAGCCATAGGGCCTTCATACACAGGTTTGTACATTTGAACCCTTATAAAATTGCCCTGACCTCACATTTTTGTACTGCTACCCATTTTATACTATCCAGGGATGTATTTATCTAAATAATTTGGATTTCTCTTTCAGCTTCAGAAAAAGATAAATTGATTTTCATGGCACTGGTTCCTTGACTAATCAACACTGAAATATCTTCAGAGTTTCCTTATTGTCTGTAGAGAACTTTCTATTACTGCTAGAGGGGACTTTGAAACTTCACAAAAGTTCTTATGCTTGCTTGCTTATTACCGAAGCAGATCAAAATATTGTATTTTCCAGGAATATAATTTGTTGATTTTTTTTTTGTAATTACCACAACTTTTGACTGTTAGGTGGCATTATTGTGGTGTTAATGATTAACATAAATATTTGCTAATCTAGGATGTTTCTGGAATATTAACACTAGCTAATAGGGAATGCCTTAGATAAATTAGGAAAGATTCAATTAAAAAAAACTACAGGAATATGTATATGTTGGTTTGATTGATTCAGAAGTTGTTAGCTAATGAAATTTAGTGTTTGGATACAGTTTCAGTTTAGCATTCAAAACAACATTGCAACTCCAGTAGATTTGTATAGGGAAGCACATTACTCTAGGAGATTTGTATGTATAGCTGAAGAAGACAGACCAATGCTCTCTTAAAACATGTAGTATGTATTACATTTTTCATTATGCTTACAAATTGTTGTGTATTATACATACAAAACTCCAGTAGATGTCAAAGAGGTGAAACTAAAAGTAAGCTTAATTTAGATTGGGATTACTTTGAGATGAATAAGTTTTTTTTTATATTTGAATTCCTGAAAATATACATAAATTTGATCAAGCTGTTTTGATTTCTATTACACACGATATGATTAGTTACTGTCTAGTTGTTTTATGTTCAATACATCATCATCTGTTTGATTTTAAGGAAATATGTGGACACCATTGAACCTTCAAGGGGTTGGCTTCATAGTACCTTAATTATAAACATTTACATATGTTTTAAGAAAATAAGCTTCTAATAAATGTTAGTTATTTAAGGGATTACTGGGAATACTTATGTTAGCTTTGTTATGAAAAAAGACCTCATGAATGGAAAGACTTTTTATTGTGTGGAATAAATTTGTGCGTGATCTAAGTTCATTCTCAAGCTACTTGTTCTAAAGAATTAATTGAGAATCAATTATTTTACCATAAGCGTATTGTTTAGAAATACATTAAAAATAAAAGTATAATTATGTGATAAATAAAGCAATCTGTATCTAGAAACGGTTTTATAATATCATGAACAGTATTGTAAACTTAGAATATTGTTTGATCTTACCAGCCAAAAAAGTTTAACTGTTTATGATATTTCACATCTGAGTAGAGTAGCAGTTGTATTTTGGACCCTTATTCATTTAGTTAGCCAATGGCTTAAGAGGCTATCTCATTTTCTTCATGATAGAATTTTACTACATTAAAAGAATATATTTCATTATTTTTATGTAATGTTATTGGACTCTATCTCTCACAATAAAGTCACGTAAGCGTAGTTTTTCAAGAATATTCTTGTTTCTTTCGCTTCTTTCCCTGTCACAATATAAAACAAGAATCTTATGTGTTGTACAAATGCTTATCAGGAAACTTTAATAGAAAATGTTTTATAACATGTTAAAATTTCATATAAATAGTTTGTATTATTCACGTAGGAAATAGTAAGGAAAACTAGTTTTTGAATCATTTACTCCTTGCCGTATACTAACCTTTCAAAGGAATGATATAAATCAATTGCTGTCATTTTCTTTCTTTAATTTGTCATGAATAAATATTGTGCATTTTGGAATATTATCATTACTATATGTGAATAAACACAAAATATTGAAGAATAATGATTGTAAAAAATGATCTTTGTGGTATATATCTTTGATATAGGAACAGGGAAAGGAGGACAAAGCATCTGGGGCACTAAGTTTGAAGATGAATTTAGGGATGAGTTAAAGGTAAAAAGAAATATGAAAAATGCAGCATGTATGATTTTCTGTTGAAATGGGAGACGCTCAAATTCATTATCTGAATTTGGCAAAATGTTTGTTATAAATTGCATGTTCTCAACTTAGATCGGTTGTTTGTAAATACCTGTTATCTGTAATACTTCTATATTCTTAATTAATCAGAGCCCTTCATCAGGTCTAGTTAGTTAACTATAATAAACCACCTTCAGTAGGTTTAAGCTTTTCTTTCATTGGATCTAAATGTTTGCTCAACCCTCAGTTACATCATTGCTTCCATAAAAGAGATTTATTTTTAAAGCAAAAATACAAAGGCTTCATGCTTTCGAGTATGTTGTAGGTGTGTAAATGGATTAAAATATGTAATTGTGAACTGACATACCACAAGCCTTGAACAAAACTCCCACCCCCTACATATATTAATGTGAACTGCACCAGCCTATGATATAATTATCATTAGACTATAGCTCTTCACCATTAGGAGGGTGACATAACATCTATAGGCAGTAAACACCTTGAGCTCTAGTATTACAACAAAGGCTGATTATTTTACTTGCCACTGCTTTGTTGAGGCATGTTGTTTTTTTCTTAAGAATTAATGAAATTTTTGTACTTGTTATTTTAAACTTTTGTTAAATTTGTAGAGTAATCTTTCTTCCTTTTATTTTCTTGATTATGATAAAGAATGATACCAAAGTTTAAAAGTTTCAGTTAGAACTTTAATTCAAATTATCTTAAATTTGAGTTTTTCCATTTAATCATGTTTGTAAATTTTAGACATTGTTCCAGTAGTTGTGATAAGGCCACTTTGACAGTACTTTTTCTCATTGTTTTAACTCAACTTGTGGGTTTTATTTACGTTGTTTTGCATTTCATCATTACATCAGTGACCTAGGCCCATGTACATTAGACATACATGTGTACCTAGCCAACTTACTATCACTGAGCACCAGTTTTTCTATTCTGATCTTGGATCCAGGATTCACAACTACATGTTTTTATTCCTCGAGCCAAGGCTACCCCATTTTTGGATGAACTTAATCAATTGTTTTTATATCTACTTATTATTTCTTAATCGTCCCTTCTGTTAGAACAATTAGATGTTTCCTCAAATCCAGTCAATCTACTTTCCCTGTACGATCATTCTGACTCAAATTATCTCATTTACCCAGGTTTGAGCTGTTTGTTGTTCTCCCTCCAGTAGTTTATCTCCTTCCACTTTGACTGGTTAGGTTATACACCTCTTCTAGCTAGTTTTTTCTTTTATGAATCATGACACTTTTCTTATTTTTCGTATCTCCTTCCATGATATTTGTCATCTCATGGCTTCTCTTGCCTCTAGCCATTAATACCCTCTGTATGAGATTACAGGCAAGGATGTGTGACTACACATTTGTGTCACATTACTTACTCCGCATATACAGTTTCAAACATCCATGGGTTTTATCTTCCTTCAGTTACCATTCTTCACTGTTCACAGAGGCTCTCGGGAGGTGAGTTGGTAATTTTTTTTTATTTAATTACAGTTCTTGCAACAACTTTATTCAGTCTGTGTATTATGGAGACAATGGAAGCCATCACATGGCTAGTGTTGCTTCACAGGAAATACTTTTTTAAGCCATGCATAGTGCTTGCTCTTGAAATGGGGTCTTTTGTAAGACTGCTTCAGTAGTATTTATATACAGGGTGGCCCAAAATTAGGTATACAGTTGATAATTGATAATGTATTTAAGGTAATTGAATTGAAATATACAGTTGATAATTTATTTAATTGTACTTTACACATGACATAAAAGTATAGGAAATTTAATCCCACAAGTGTTCAAATTGAAACCTGTTGCTGTTCACAAATCTGGAGTCTTCCTGCCTCTTCCATTGGTCATTAGTCAGGTTACCAGCCATTATCTTCTTATCACCTAAAATCAATTTAATAGACTCAACATATGCAACTCAATAGCTTCTGCAACTCAAAACAATTCAGTAGATTCAACATATGCAACTGTATATCTATTTTTGGGCCAACCATATAGATTAATACTACCAAAACAGTCTTATGAAAGACCCCATTTCAATAGCCACTCTGTGTATGTCACCTTCCAGGCTTTCTTCAGGGAAAACAATAACAGTACCAGGTGTGTGCCCGCCTTTACAACTGGCTAGTGTAGGACCTTATGCAGATGATAGAAAATTCCTCCTTTTTTTTTTTCAGTATTATCCCCTATGTGAGTCCTCTTATTTATCTAGTGGAATAATGGGATCTCTTGAGGTATCACTTGCTCTGAACAAAACCACCACCACTCAACCTGTGAACTGATATTCCATGGAACAATTATCCAATTTCGACTGATTTGACATCAATGAAAAGTAAACTTTATTAGTATATGTGGTAGAGGTATTAACAGTACCCTACATGCTCACAAGTAGTATTCTGTGGTTTGCTACTGACAAAGCCTTGTGCATCGGTGCTATGTCATGTGGCTATAGAACCCATTCTGGGTTTGTCTGAAAGTAAATACATGGTTACCAACACATGTGAGGTAGCTAGTTGAAGACTGTGCCAACAATTTACACTCAACACAGTGGCAGCAATCCAGTGACTTGTTGGTGGAATATTCTGATATATTTGTGGCACTAGATTGCTGATTGGATCAAACAACAATCACAAAACATCACATAAATACAGGTGACAAATGTCTGAAGAAATAACCTGGAGCACTAGGGATGTAGCTATCTCTGAAGTATAGCCTTCCAAGAGTGCTTTTTCATCTCCACTGGTGATTACCTAGAAGATATGTTCAGGTTATGTATTTAGATGGGTTAACATGGTAACTTGCAATTGATGTCTTCCAAGCACCACAAACAAGGGGTTGCCTGGATGCATTGGAAGGGACCTGGTGGTTCCATACATTAGACCTGGCAAGACAAACTAGATGAGTGACCAGACCTAACACTGCTTTCATTGGAAGAAGTAGCTTGTATGTGTTTTATGTCATGCTATTTGTTCTGTGTAACATTCCTACCACTTTTGAGGGGCTAATGGAGCTTGCACCAAAGGGAATGCATTAGGAAAAGTGTTTGATATGTGCCAATGGTCACATGTTCAGGTCTGTGGCTGACAACCTGAAATGAAATTGGTATTCTAGTTGATAAAAAAGGCAGGCTTGAAACTGAAACCAGGAAAATGTGTGTTCATGTTTAGGGAAGTGGAATTCCTCTGTCATATTGTGGATATGCCCCATGGATCTTGCTGAAATATCAGCAATGTAAGATTGGTCTAAACCTCTGACCAAATGAAAAGTATTCAATTTCCTTAGTTTCACATCATATTACTGATCATTTGTGGCCAACTTCTCCAAGAGCATCTCACCATTACTAGATCTCATTAAAATGGAGACACTCTTCAGATGGAGTGAGGAATGTGAGAAAGCATTTGAGTCCCTGAAGTGTGCTTTAGTAGAAGCCCAGTGTTAACCTTTCTACAAATAGATTGTGAGTTCCTGCCCAGGTGCCTGGGCGAATGAAACCTGGTCATCCTGTAAAGCCTGCAAAGCATCTTTAGGCTATATCTTCATTTAATGATAAAAACCATAGTATTTGGCTTTTCTTTGCATATAGGCGCTTGATACATTAAAAACGACTGAAATAATAATTTGAGTAATAATTAATACGTATTTGTTACTTTATAGATTTAATAGATATTTGTTGTTACTTTATTAATGTTTTTTATGCTTATACTATTAGGTGGAAACGGCTGCTGCTATGATTTTGTCTGGTTTATGAGCTCGTTGCTGTCCTAATTTAGGATCTTCTTTTTAATAAATTCTTGAAAATGTTAAAAAAGAGAGAGAGAAAGGGGGCCTGGTGAGGATGTTTGCCCCGGGGCCCGTGTTGGCTCTCGATGTTCCTGGACGTAATACAAATAATATAAATTGGAGGTGGTGTAGCTATACAAGTCAGTTCTAACTTTATTATTCTGAATGATGTTGGTTTAGGATGCCACTGAAACATGCAAGTCTCTCTCATTTTGGAGCTGTGCCCTGTTTTTAATTAATCTTATTTATTGTGCAACTAATAATGTTGTATTATTTTTAATGTTTAATATTAAGCAAATTTTGGCATTCCTTCAATGTAGGTTGGGCCTGGCCTATTGGTTAGTGTTTTGGACTTGTGACTCCAAGGGCCATGACACTTAGCCCAAAAGACAAAATCGTCATCCACACTTTGAGGCCTTGGGTACATTACAAGAATGACAGTTAAATCTCACTATTTGATTAGAGTAGCCCAGGAGATGGTGGTTGGAGCTGTTGAGACTTAGCTGCCTTCTCTTTAGTCTATCAGCTCAAAATTACAGAGTTGGCTCTTTTGTAGCTTTGTGTGAATATCTGAAACCAACTCCACAAAAAAAAACTTCAAATTGTGGATATTTGATTAAAGATGACCTGCAAAAAGTGTACATATCATAATGATAGTTGCTGAATCTGACGGTAACTTTCTAAAATACTCACAAAATTTCAGTCTAAAGGTGGAAGTTCCATATTTTGTACAAATCATAGTGTTGCTGTATTTTGCAAGATCAAATGTATTTCTTATCATTATACGATTGTTCAATAGTGTTTATAATAATATTTTTTATTTAAATCTAATGTGGATGTTATTCCACAGCATAATACCAGAGGAATTATTTCAATGGCAAATAATGGTCCAAACACAAATGGGTCACAGTTTTTCATTACCTATGGCAAGCAGCCTCATCTAGATTTGAAGTATACAATTTTTGGCAGGTAAGTTAAACTAATAAATCAAGTTTTTCATCCCATACAGCAAGCAGCCTCATCTAGATTTGAAGTATACAATTTTTGGCAGGTAAGTTAAACTAATAAATCAAGTTTTTCATCCCCTACAACAAGCATCCTCATCTAGGTTTTAAGTATAAAATTTTGGGTACCTGAAAGTAAAACTATAATTCACAGTTTTTCATCATTTCAAGTGAGCATCCTCAACCAGATTTGAAGTATAAGATTTTTGGTAGGTAAAATTTAGACTATTGATTCATTGTTTCTCAACACCCATAACAGTAGTGAATAACCCATATTCTCCCCCACCCCTCCCTACACCCTAAAATAAGCTTGACATATAGGTCATTTTTACTAAGATGTATAATTTTTGGTGCGTGACTGATAAAGGGGGGTCTTGTGACCCTTTAGGGTAGCTAATGGATTAGCACAGATTGCCCACCCTTGACCTACAAAAGCCAGTCTTATCTACATTTGAAGAATACAAATTTTGGTAGGTAGGATAAACTACTGGGTTACATTTTTTTTCCTCACCTATATCAAGCAAAATGATATGATTTGAAGTATATAATTACTGGTAGGTAACTTAATTAGTCTTATATTTCATTTTTAATTATTAATTATTTAAAGTGTTACATTTAATGATACCAAACTTCAACTATGCTGAATTATTTTTCCATCTCTCATTGTTACGAAAGAAAGCTTCTCCATGATTTGAATGATTTTCTCTGACATCTCAACAACTTTTTTTAACTTCTTAAAAAATTGTTTATATTTTAGTAAATGTAATAAATATTGTTATTTCTTAAGTGGAACTGTCACTAATTTGAACCAAATTTGTTTTCCACTATGAATTTTTTGTCTTCTAGGCTTGTGACTGTTTATGGATGTTCAACAGTGTAACTTTTTCAGTTAACTTTCTCAGAGCATCTTAGTATTAGGTCTTTGCCATGGAACAAATATCAGGATGTTTTTGTTTCAATGGAATAAAAGTATTTGATTTTTTTTTTACATTTAACAGTGTTACTTATTTAAATCCCATGTATACATTCAGGTAATTTTTTCTGGAACTTCAAACTTATCTTGTGGTTCTTTTTTTTTTTTCTTTTGCCAACACAGACATTGAAAGTCAGATAAAATATTGACCCTCAACTTGAAATTAACTGCTTGTTTGTTGCCTATATTTTTATTCACAATTGTGTTCCTTTCTTCAATCACAAATATAATATACAGTAGTTGATTTAGACTTTAAAAATTTAAACCTCTGATCACTATGGGAAAATTGTGAATTTTGCTTACTTTTGACAAAATTAAAAGTATGTCAGTAGTTTTTACTTTTTTTTTTTTGATACATAGTGCATTTTGGAAAATTTTCGAAACAGCATAATACTGCTCACCTCACTGTTTGGTAAATCCGTTGTGCACTAGATACTGTTGTACAAGTATATAAAGTAAAGTGTATTCATATGATCCACTTAATTCAGCATTGGATTAGCCTTTATTTATTGATTAAGACCTGTTTTCATTTGTTTTGTTGTTGTCTGTCAATTGGGATATTCTTCTTTCTGATATACAAGTAGAGGGACAATGTAGACTAGTATGTGAACTTTAGATTTGTAACTTTTAATCTGTGTGATGTGGACCGATAAAATTTGGATTGTGTGTGTGATAGAATGTTTTTCAAAACTGAAAATCTGCTTAATTAAAACTGAAAATAATCTGATAATTGTTTATCTGCTTAGTTTTAATTAATTGATGAAAAATAGAAATTGTCTTTGAAACTGAATCATATTTTTGAGTATGATGTAAGATCTGTGAACTTTGTTCTGTTATCACAGGTTGACTTTTTTTTTACTTGAATATTCCTTACTCTTACTTAGGGTGATTGATGGATTAGACACATTGGATGAATTAGAAAAATTACTGGTTAATCCAAAGACATATCGGCCACTACATGACACTCGACTAAACAGTGTGATTATTCATGCCAATCCTCTAGCAAAATGACTTTTTTTTTCCATACATTTTATTGTATATAGTTTATATAAGCTGTTTCAACGTGGTTTGTGGACATTTGTGTTTGTGATTCTTCTAGATAGAGTCAACAATGGTGGAATGAAATGACCTAAAACATTAATTGAACTTTTGTATAGTAAAGTACAGTCAACATAGTTACTTGATTTTTTATTTCATTGAAAATACTCATTTAACTTTACTGTGCCTTATGAAAGAATGTTCATCTTGAAACACCACCATGCTGATCCAAAACTTTGTCTTAGAGCCTCAGTTTTTTTTTTTACTTGCTATTGTAATAACATTTACCATTAAGGAAAAGGTAAAATATTAATTGAAATCACCCATTCTTGTTTCTTGACATTACTTACTCGGTAGGAATTAATCAGTTAATTCATGAACACAATGGGTGTGTATTTTATTGGACTATAATTTGTATAAACAATTACCCCCCTCCCTAAAAAATCAAACTTTAGTGTACATTTTTTACTTAAGTACTGTAAAACAAATCATTCCTTGACATACATACATGATACATAGGTTTTAAATCTGCTATAAAATTCAAAACTAGTTTTTCTACACAGAACACAATATTTTTGTCCAGTTTTTTAAAACTAACTAAAGTGCATTTAATATTTTATGGTAAAGAATGTGTACATTTATCCAAAGTAGTTTAAAAAAAAACAGATTGCTAAAACACTCAGTTGTGGTGAGAACTTAACATAAATGTTTATTTTTGTTATATTTCCAAGTTGTTTTTTTTAATACAGTTTGCTTAAGTTGTTAGCTTTGTACCGTAGTTAATAAGTGAAATTCAACACAAACGTAAATATTTGAAAATACAATTTTTTTTTTAATTGCAAGAGATGCAACTGATATCTTAGCTACATGCCCTTTATTGAGACTAGGCTTTATTCTGTAATTGAAATTATGTGTGGTTTTAAGTCACTTTTAGTAGTTTATAAAGGACTTTAAGGTTGGGTTGTAAAATTGACATTTCATCCCTTAACGTGAATGATAGGGTGTCTGTCTTCCTTCTGGTTAATAATGAAAAATTAAGGACAGCGACAGATAGCCTTTGTAGCTTTTCCATACGTACATGTTATTTTGAAAAGATGCTAATGTTTTTTTTCGTCTCAAAACAATGTAAAGGTCTTAACTTGTAGTATAATTTATACGATTCCTTTCTATTTCATCTGGTATTTTATGTATTGTTATATTTGAATTGTAAAGTATTACTGAGTGTTTTTTTTAATACAGCATTCCGCAACAAACATCAATGTTTCTGATTGGTCCACCATTCATTTCGTGGTCTCAAGTCATCGTATTTATTGCTCTTATTGACTAGGACTTTTGTTAATAGGTGTATGAAACTTCCTACACATAAATCCAAAATAAACGAAAATTTGGGACAGTTTTAAAGTAATGCTCGAGATATTTTATATTTCCAAGACTGTAAATTTTTTGTTGTACAAAGCCACATCATATTTACAAATGTAGCTGAAATACAGACGTTATGGATGCAAACCTTTAGTATTCATGTGCGATATAATGTCACATTAAGACTGACAATAATTTAAATCATTTTTTTTAACCATTACAAGTTTCCAGTGAGAAGACGTATAATGTCTTTTCAAATATACCGTGTATGAGCTCAACAGGATGATTGCGGTTATACCGCCATCTGTATCAGTAATTCACAAAAATTTTAGAATGCAGAACGCGTTAGTCAGCGGATCATCACGTTTTGTAGAAATATGTGTAATATATTAGCACAGTGAAACTAATAATAATTTTAATCACATCATCGTATATTATAACCCAGCTAGCCTCGTGAACTCTAGTATTGTGAGAAAGGCCTCGCCAACAGCCAGGGTGGAATTCAAATCAGTGGCTGCTCTTCATAGGAAGAAAAGGAGGCCATGCCTAACTTGAAGATTTTGAAAAAATATTTTTTTTTATACTATTAGCTATTTTATTTGTTTGGGTATAAAATTTTTGAAAAACTACAAATATTTGTAGCAAAATGCTCAGAAATCTTCCAAATGGCATCTTGTGACATGAGGCACAGAACAGTTGTAATTCTCGGCTTTTTTTCTTTCTTTTTTGTCCTCTGTACAAAATTTATCTATGCTTGCAACAGACACACCCAAGCCATCTTACTGGGTTTAAAAAAGGACATTTAAGCCAGCCACACAGCTAAAGGAGACGATTAGAATCTAGTTTTAAAAACAACCAATGAAAATCATTTTAAGAAAAGTTTGTAACAAGAGCGCGGAAGCCTCACAAGTTCGTTGCCTAAAAACATGTCACTCCGCACGTGGGGCTCTGTATGCGTTATAAGTGTAACGGAAAATTTTACTAATCGATTAGAAGTGGTGATGATAGAGCTGTTGAAGAGTTACATCTAATCAAGACTTATTAGTTCTAACTTATGGACGGCTAACACAAGTAGCCCTTGTATAGCTTTCCATGAATATTTAAAACAAACCGAATCGTCCAATGCATTATCTGAATACAATAGGCAAATTGTTTGGAATTGAATTTTTCCACATGAACATGACCTTACGCATACGTGAACTAAGGGACCAGGTCAAATACTTCTATGGTTTAGATACAGCCAAACCAAATTTCATATTACTGAAAGCATTAAACCAACAATACATTACGTTCCAAGGACTTTGTTAGAATCTTTGAACCGAATAATGGGATTGATTGTCACTTTCATAACTCACCTACTGTTCCAAGTAGAGCTATATCACGTCTCGAATCTTCGATCTTGTTATCCGTACCCCAAGATGCTAACCCTAGGCCATGTCCAGCTGAAGTGGCACGATATTCATGAAAGTAATGTTTCAAGAATATAATAATATTTCCGAGAATGTGAATTATATATCAATGATTTATTAATTGTATATGCCTTAAACCAAGCATTTAGAGATTTAATAACTATGTATATTGAAGAAGAATGTGATCCTGGATTTAAACAGATTTCAAGATTTTCGAATCTTACCAAATAGTATTGAACTCGTACTTTCCTGGAAGTTTTGTTCATCAAACTCGCTCATCAGTAGAAACTACAACAGGAGCGAGATTTGTAAGGTAATAGATTCACTATGGCCGCCGATAAGAAATATAATTCCGAGAACCAGGCTTATTTTATATTTTGGCTTTTTAATTTTTAAGCCAATTACTTCTTGATATACCGAAAGTGAAAATTCGGGGCTTTTTCAGGACCATGACTTAAAAACGTAATTTCCAGTACTGAATATTTTTAAGTTTTCTTTTTCTTGTTAATCGCAAAGTTTCATAATGAGCTATATCTCAGTGTTATGAGTCCTCAAGCCTAACAACGAGGATGCTTTGAAATTTTGTAATTATTTAACGTCTAGAAAGGTAAATGTTAAAATATTTTTTTGCTCATTTTTCTGTAAGTATAGCCAAATATTTTCAATTAGAGTAAAAATATTAGTAAAAAATATATATATTGAAATGTAAAATAAGCTGAATAAATAGTCATATTGTTGAAAAAATTATCAAGTCAAGAATAACCAAACGATTGGTTAAACTCACTTCAAATTCATTTTATTTTCATAATGTTAAGAGAATTCCTAATTATCGTTAAACGTTGTAATAATAAAATCGATTTGAATTGAATTTCAATCACCGCTTTCATTACTTTTCACTAGTATAATTCTTTCTGCATTTGTTTAAATATGCCTTAATTATGTTTTTCAACCATTTCTTTGTTAAACATAATTAACTTGCTGATTCCGTATTTTTCATTCGAGTTCAAAGCAAAGTATATGGGAGTGACAAGTATTTGGTATTCTCAGTCTGAATAGCATCTTATACAACAGATTGTCTAAACTGCTTGGTCAGAGATACCCAAGGTTCAGGCTTAGTCGTACCTAAGTTTGAACTGCGGACCATATGGAGGACAACCTGTAAGTAGCACCCGTACCTTAGAGGCATACTCTTTGCCGAATAGTGGCTATGATTGTCACTTTTATAATATGCCCATAGCTAATTATAGTATAGCTGACAGTATGGAGTCTATTCGGCGGCATTTCACGGGGTCGAACGTTGGGCATTCTGATATGCAGCCCAGTAAGGGTGAAAAAAAAGTAAGATTAATGTATTCATAGAAAATTACACCATGTTTGATTTGCTTGTAGTGAAACACAAAGCTACCACAATGTTTGATTTTTGTTTTAAATCTTACTTTAAATTATTTTACTTCTTTTGAATGAAAACTAATTACATTATTTCCTGTTTGTTATAATTTGTCTAGAAAATAATTCATTTATTGTATTTTACACGTATAGAGCTTTGAAAGAAATCAAAAAACGTTTCCTTTTTGATATTAAATGTTTGAAAACTTTCAGAAAATATTTTAATATTATGCGGTTACATATTAAACTTTAGTGTGTCTTACAGGTCTCAAATGAAAAAGTTAAATTTAGTGAAAACTACAATTTCCACGTTGTAAAACTGAAATGTAATTCAGTAGTTAGGCTCGAGCACCGGCAGAAAATATGTCCTAACAAATTGACATTTATCCGTGTTCAGTTAAAAATAATTTAAAAGTAACAAGTGTGGATATATTAAAGTGTTAATTTTACTTAAACAATGTGTACATTATGTGCTTCTCGCCTTTTTTCTTATTTTAAATTTACGAATGAAACTAGAAACTCGTACAGGAAAGAAAACAAAAGATTTTAATCGTACCAGACACTGAACTTCATGCTTCAAACTAAACACAACAATCAATAAGCCGTTTTTTTTTTTTTTTGTCAAACATATCTTTTAACATTTTAAATATCTTAGCTTAACCTTCGAAGCATTCGTGACTCTTTATTAAATGCGTTCTTACAACTATAAAATCTACTGTAATTTAAGAAATGGATAACACCTGGCAACTGTGTACAGATGTTGCACAACGCGTTTCAACCGGGAAAAGTGTAAAGCATCAGACTTGGCATTACTTCGAAAAACATTGCATTAGGTTTTCCTCGAGAATTTTAGCAATACATTGCTATTATTAGATCCAAAAATCACCTGCAGATAATATTTTCCTAGTCTGTAATAAAATATTCACGTAACACATAAATCCAAAATAATCTTTTTAAAACATATACGTAGTTGAAAATAAGACACAATTTGATGAAATATATTTAAAGAACATTTCGAGGAACAGACCTGAGAAAAATTATTTCCATTTAATTTTTATAAAGGGTTTGTATTGATAACACAATGAAATGCTGTATCAACAGAGCAACCACGTCTAGGCTAGATATCGCAAGGCCTACTTACACTTCGCTCTACAGCTTTTACGCTTTTTTTTTTTGTTCTTAGTCGCTACTGGATTGTTTCCACTTTCAATTCCAGATATTTTCAATTATATCTCTGCAAACCCGTAGCAACATCTCAAAACCTGATAGGACGAAATATTAACCGATCATGAAATATTGAGGCAGAAAACCTGGGATATGCTTTCAAAGGTTTGAAAAACAACAACAAAATCGGTATGACAATGTAGTCAGATATTCTGGTGTGCCTATTAAACCAGGGGGGCAAGCTTAGTGAAGTGATTAAACAAGAATGAATTTATTCAACGACCCATTCTTCAGTACGTGACACAACGCTTAAAACTGCAAGGATTAATACCAAAATATATTTTATAATGTCTCAAATTAACAATACCTTGCGACCGAGCTTTTTAATAATGTACTCTGCTGCTAGGGGTCTGTGTTTATAATTTTATTCAAAATACAATGGAGGCCAAATATTTTAATATTCAGTTGTCCGTTTGCTGACATACACAGGAATTGTTTTATCATCATCAGTATGTTTGGGCACTCTCCGTTAAGAAACAAAAATAAAAAGCATGACAAAATAATTATTTAAAATTGAAAATAATAATTCAGCTAATTCCTATTGCTTGGAGCACTAAACTTTGGGTATAGCGGAATTAATAGTCTGCCCTTCCACATATCGTACAATTATATTCTAATGTTAATAATACTGAAAGATTAAAATTGGACAGAATATTTCCAAAAGTTTTATGTTTCGTGAATTTTTTGTTTGTGTTCCATGAAACTTCAATGTGGTCAACACACGACGTTTTACATTACTCTAAACTTATTAACTCCATATGAAAGAATCAGCGAACATACTGGATAATCTTGAACTGTACTGTGAAGCTTATCATTATTTAGAATAATCCTAAAGATGAATAAACTTCATCCAATCAGGATCAACCGCCTATCACTAATCGTTACCAGGGCCGTGTTTGCAGTCTTTGTTAATATATGGACATTTACACAATTTTCTTCAAATATCCATGGAACTCCTTTCAGAATTTTATTTTTAAAAAAGGTTATGATAAACTACTGACGAGAGGGAATAAATATAACAAAATTTAATCCTTTCTTTCTTCTCGTGCAACGAAATATTGGATATATATATACTGTAATTTGTTTGCATACTTATCAAACAAACATGCAATTTATTCTTTTTCTAGTACTTTTCTGAAATAATTTAAATTTTTCTGCTGGTACTTAAACGATTTTCTTTCCAAATCATTTTTAGTACTCACATACAACCCTTGTTTCTAACTCCTATTTTCTAATACTTTTTTACACTAATATCTTTTATCTCTTTTAGTGCCTAATTAAAATCCTTGGCTTTTCTTCATATTTATCTAGTAGGAATGTGCAATCGTTGTATTGTTTCTTAACGTGCACTAAAACAAAAAGAAAATTCAGTTATTTTTGTTAAGTGCTCAGTCTACTAATAAAACCCGTTGAGCGTTGCTAACCGTGACAAAGATCACTATGAAATGCTTACATTTTAAGACGTAAAATCTAAATAAAGAAAATTCGAGAAAGATGTAACAACTGGCTTAGAAGGTAGTACAGAGAAACACATGACTGCACTTACCTAATACTTACGAAAAGAAAATGCATATTGCACTAGGTTTGTAAACTTTACACAAATAGAAGAGTAGTAGACATACTGGGTTATATACATAGGTGATCTGATCACAGTAAAACAACAGAATATTTTATGAAAGTCCGAAACATTTATCACACGCAATGTTTCAATTTTCCTTCTTATTAGATGAAGAATCGTAAATTTAAACAAGGTACATGACGCAATTCCCAATAAATTTGTAATGTAACTATTATATATCAATTCTAATTTAAATACAATATTAAGAGAAATAGTTCACAGATAATCTACCGTTAACAAAAGAACTGGCATTGCTGTTACAAGGATTTACAATCTCCATAATAATAGCTTTTGCAGAAACTAGATAATGCTTGTTTTAAGTAATAGTTAATATAATCTATAAGGCTAATCCAAGACAGCAACTCATACTGAGTCAAGAAGTGATTTGAGATCTAGAGGAGACTGATTCAAGAGAAGAACTGATACTGAATCAAGAAGCGATCTGAGGCCTAAATGAGACTGATCCAAGAGAGAAACTGGTACTGAATCAAGAAGCGACTTGGGGCCTAGAGGATATTAGTCCAAGAGAGAAACTGGTATTGAATCAAGAAACGATTTGGGGCCTAAAGGAGATTGGTCCAAGAGGAAACTGATACTGAATCAGGAAGTGATTTGGGGTGCAGTTTTGATAATGTTGAGTATGTTATAAAGGCTTAGGGTAAGCTTCATCTGCCTTGTTTGAGGATAGATGCTCCACTATTTTTTTCAAAAGAAGAAGAAAGTATTGGGGCACAGCTGAGTTGGTAGAAATAATTAATTTTATAACAGACTAAATCATTGAACGTGGCCTTAAAATTATAATGTTGATGACACCGAATATCCTATCAGACGTTAACAAGAATCGCAGAAGATGGAGATTACATGAAAAAGGCAGAACTCATGAGGCGTACAGAGACAAGGCTTGAACTATCTTCGGGTCTTGTTTTGAACCCTCTCGGAATTCCTCCATTGACAGCTTGTTGTCCTGATTCTGAAAGTGCAAAAAAATCTAATATTAAATCAATTCATATGCATGTCCATGTCTACGCTTCTTAGTTCAGGTTTCTGCAACAAAGATAAAAGCTATAATAGCCCCGTGAAGTCCCGATAACAATTTCTGGCTTCTGTATTGGCTTATTCGAGTTTATAACCATTAATTACATATTTATAAATATAGTAGTTCATGTTTCGTGTGTCATATCTGCGTTCACTAAGCTTTTCATATACAGGCATATACAATTCACATATACACACTGTTTCAGGTTTGTACACGTACTCTTAGCAACCCGAATACCGTTTGGAATTCAATGTAAAGTGGATCGCTCGTTCTCTTTGGTTCTTTACACCAGATGGTAAACCATGCTGCTTATTTGAACTGAAGTGATTCGTCGCGAATTAATGTTACTGGCGTTAATATTTAAGAATAGCAGTTTAATAAAAACACTCGTTAACTACGAAGATTTAATCCTCAAACACAGACACATATATAAATCAATATACAGTCAATCGATATCACCTCTCTAACAAACACTTTCTATAACCTCACTGATTAGAAACTTAGTTTCCTTCATATGATCTGATGCAAAAATTATGATGTTTGATGTCACTGAGGGTATCCTATAATGTATAATAAGCATTTTTGTGTTTAAAACAAGCACGTAGAAAACAAGACAAGCTGTTGGGAGAAAATGAAGGACAGTGGGAAGAAAAGTGAAATAAGTAAAAAGCTAAATACGTCGTGAACCACAAGAATACTGTAAGAGTCGAGAGTTATAACAACAGAGTACACTGAAAGAGCTTGTGTCACATGGCATTCGGAATTTTAGTTCTTGCTAACATATGATTATGTCTGGACTTTCGCTCTCTACTCCAATCGCGTGCTTAGAATAAAGATTGATCACCCATTTACAAGCTTGGAAAACGCCCATTCCTTGACACTAGGGGGGGGGGTTACTTTATAATGTGAAAAAATCATTTTATTCGTTATGATATTCGGTTAGTTTTTACGTAAAAATTATTGCGAAGTCTCACAAACACTTTCATGAAGGTTTATCAAAGAACTCTTTTTAAAAACAAATGAAAAACAAGTATATTTTCTAATTTCAAAATTATCAATTACTCATTAATTAAGCAATGCGTTTCTTTTATTTATTTGGTGTGATTGTTATTGCACTTACTTCTCAGAACGAAAGTAATAAAATAATTCGTTTATATGGGGGAAATCGCCCTTTTCATTCCATTTCAAAACCATCAAAAATGGAATGAATAAGATCTGATGAGTTTCTCAATTTAACCACAAAGTAATTTTTCATTTCATCGGATGACAAAAATCTTAACCAGATGGCACTGATGTCTCTCAAGTAATTTGTGAATTTATTTTAACGTTAAAAATAGCATGCTTTTAGGTCAAGCCAAGATTAATCTATTTGCAAGGTTTAGTGACCACACCCAAATTTATCTATTCTGAAATTATCTCAATGAAACATCCAATATCTTGACCGTTAATACGCTCAACTAAATAAACAAACAAACAGCTTTTAAGGCGTAAAGTGAATGAATAAATTATCACAGTCATATTAGAGTTAGCACTATTGCTTACACTCGTAACCAATCTTATAATATTTAAAATTATTGTACAACACTAGTAAAGCCCAAGTTCAGGAATGTTGATTTATTGTAACAATTTTAATATTCAACTATATTCCGGTGGCTCCTTACTAAACACCTTAAAAGCTCTAATTTTGTTTATTACAATTCAGCTGAAGCGTAATGATTTGGAAGCGCAAATGGCGCCTAAAATTGGCCCCTTCTGGAAGATTTGAATTACAGTATTGTGAGACGTGGCCTAGTTGTAGGGCACTTGACTCCAATGTGTGAGTAGCGGGATCAAATCCCCAAACATGATCGCCTTTCAGCCGTAGAGGCGTTATAATATAATGGTTAATCCCACTATTCGAAGATAAAGAGTAGCCCAAGAGTTCGCGGTGGATAATATTGACTAGCTGCCTTTCCTCTAGTCTATCACTTCAAAATTAGAAATGGCTAGCGCAGGTAGCCCTGGGGTAACTTTGCACAAAAGTCAACAAAAAACTTTATTAAAGTTTTTCTTCATTACCCATTCAAGCCGTCTCCAACCATTATTAGTCTCAAAGTGGGTTCCTCGTCATCGAATTTGAATATTGAACTCAGTGTGTTGAGCAAAAAACCTCCTGCAATGGAAACTGCATTGCAGAGCAATAGTCTATAAACATGGAATACCGTTGGTGGTAAAAGGAGGAGCCATGGGGTTTAGACCTTCATCTTTGCATTGTTACCATAAATTTTGAACAAATGTCTGTAGTAGATAGATTCAGGGATATTCTTGCCATCTGGCAGAGGAAAGCTCCCTGCCTAAACGCAATCCTTCTCCCCAAGATTTTGTTTTCGCTTGAGGGTTTTATTTCTAGAAGGTATGTCTTGGTGTGAAAAAGCTAGAAACCATTAAAACTTTATCATTTTAGACATACTTATAAAAAAAATCTTGGGAAACATAACCAGGCCATGTTTATAGATATAATGCGTCTTCAACACTTGAATACCACGCGCCACATCAATCAACAAACAAAATCTTCCCTTCCCCAGAAAAAAAAGTCTGAAATAAAACCCATGTAGGTTATTTCATTTAAAAAAAATATATAATAAAATGCCTTTTTAACAATGGTATTCCAGAGAGACTCATTGTATACTCTTTAAGATCACACCTGTTTCAAGGTTCTTTATTTTTAAAATTGGTTTTATGTTTATAATGACTTTTAGTATTATTGAAAATACTCATATATGTATGTGCAAAGTAAGAAGTAATATGACGAATTAAAAAGGAAATTCGATTTCTTCCCAAAATGAAATTACTCCTTGCGAGTAAAACTATTAGAACTAGAGGTTAACGATACGTTTATCTGTGGTAGGCGTAATAAATATCAAGAAACAAATTTCGCTTGCATTAGATTAAAAGAATATCTAAATATTGTGTGAAAGTTAAACTTCATCATTTTTCGTCATTTGGTTTCAAGTAAATTTTCTACCAATTATTATTATAAATCCAAACGGTTTTAACACAATCGACATTTAATTTCAAAAATCAAAACCTCAATATATTTACAACTACTACCTCAATGCCCCTAAAAAACTGAATAGACCCATTAATTCGTTAACATTTTATTTATAATGCTCCACGTATACAATAAGTTGTCACTGATACTTACTCGTGTAATTATGTATTAATTTCCTTACCTTGTCAAGCTGTTCAAAAATTTTATCTACCCTTCTTTTAGGGTTATCTTCTTCAGTTTCTGGTTGGGCTTTACTGCCCTAAAATAATTATCAAATGTATCTTATTACATAAAGTGCACTGAGAAATAATCTACAAATCAATATTACAGCATATACTACATCATCATATAATTGCTTTAAATATTATTTTATTCATGAACTATGTAGTGGAGACATAAATTATTTGCGTGACTATAAAAATACTGTACTTAAAAAATAAAATATTGTATTCAGATTACCTACCGATAGGATACGCTTATTCAACTACTTTATTGCAATGCATATAACTATAAAGCCTGAATATAATGCGGAATATTGGTCTTTACAACACTTACTCCGATGCAACACGCAAAAAAAAAGAATCTATGAAGCTATCTACAACTTTCACATACTAACGAGATACGAATAGAACATCAACCAGTTTACATATTTTGTTCTAATAATAAAGATGACTAAGCAGCCAATGATAAATTAAATGTAACATTACTGATGAAACCCACTTTTTTATTATTAAACATTCTTCTAAACTGTTGTTGCTCTTAACTGCTCGTGTTTCCATGACTTTGTTGGTTTCAGGATCACTAACAACATAAGTCAGAAAAACTTGTAAATAAAGTATAATTAATCTCACTAATTACAACTAAGTATTTTACTTAGAAAATAAGTGATTTCACTCAATTATTTTTCATCCAGTTTTTTTTACATTTTACATTTAGTGTTGTGATAGTTAAAAACAAAAATATTCTCAATATTATGAACATTTGGACCTCACATACAAAATGCTATAAAATATAAAAACACCAAGAAACATAAGAAAAATATAAAGTCAAACTATAAAATCATGTGAAAATGCAGTACGTGTATACCAGAAGTCTATATTTGTTTGTCCCTAATTACAAAGCTACACAATGAGCAATCTACGCTGTGTTCACGCACGTATCGAATCCAGATTTTTAGTGTTATAAGCCTCCAAGCTTATCACTGAAGTTTATGATTATGTTAACTGAATTAATTTTGGATAGAAGGTAAATAATGTTATAGTGATTATACATACGACAAGCTAATAACAGACGGTACTTATTTGACCTATCAACTAAATTCATTTAGGGAAAACAATTTAAACCACATATTTTTTTAACAATCAAGATCGTCATCAAATAAGAGCAAACCGTGTAAAACATTTTAATAGTAAACAAAACAGGATAGAACAGTGTATTAAACTCACCATAAAGTAACCTATGCGCATAAGAAGTTAGCTTATTAATAACATTGCACCCTGACCGAATGTGCCCAGAGTGTGAATCTGAAGATTCATGGCTCGCGAATCGTTGCTACAGAAACGCCCTATGAGCTGTGGGTGCCATAAAAACGTAAAGGACAAATCTCACTATTCGATCAGATAGTAGTATGGTTAAAGAGTTGGCGGTGTATGATGCTGATTAACTGCCTTTCCTCTAGTTTATCAATTTAAAATCAGGGGCTGCTCTGCTCAGATAGTCCTTGTGTCGTCTTGCGCAAAATTCTGAAACAATAAATAAGTTAAACAGAGATAGGAAACGTGACGAATCCTATCCCAGATGGTGTTGTCCATCCAGTCATGCAGTTTAAACCTATTAAACAGACATATGTAAAAAGGGAACAAATGGACCAGTAAGGTAAAATTCACCCTAGAAATAAAATAAACAGCCTAACAGGAGTTTTTCAACTAGTCAAATAATTTAAAAGAGGGCGCTTATTAGAGCACTCAATTATCCTAACACAGGTTATCAAAAAGGTTTCGATACCTGTGGTGGGAAAAACGCAGATAGCCCATTGTGTAGCTTTGTGCTTGACTTTAAACAAACAAACAAAAATTAAAAGTTCTTAAATAATACCATTCAGCTATTCACTACGAGAGACAACGAGTTTTATTCCATCCGCTATGAGAGACTGAGAAACAACGTGTTTTATTTCATCTACTATGAGAGACAACGTGTTTTATTCCATCCGCTATGAGAGACTGAGAAACCACGTGTTTTATTCCATCCACTATGAGAGACAACGTGTTTTGTTCCACCCATTATGAGAGACAACGTGTTTTATTCCATCCGCTATGAGAGACTGAGAAACCACGTGTTTTATTCCATCCACTATGAGTGACAACGTGTTTTGTTCCACCCATTATGAGAGACATCGTGTTTTGTTCCACCCATTATGAGAGACATCGTGTTTTATTC
Organism: Limulus polyphemus; assembly: GCF_000517525.1. Taxonomy (NCBI): domain Eukaryota; kingdom Metazoa; phylum Arthropoda; class Merostomata; order Xiphosura; family Limulidae; genus Limulus; species Limulus polyphemus. The sequence goes on from NW_013666265.1 coordinate 280,811, forward strand.
CATCCACTATGACAGACAACGTGTTTTATTCCATCTACTATGAGAGACAACGTGTTTTGTTCCACCCATTATGAGAGACATTCGGATTATCATAAAGCAAACAAAATAACAAGAGCTACAACAAATATAAGTTACGACTGTAAAGTAATAATGAAATCAGGCACGAAAAAAAAAGGATTTGTCACAAATATGTTTCATACTTTCAAGGAGTTTCGACACTAGACGAGATCTTGAAAATGAGATTTTCCATAATGCGCTTACGTTAATTAACAACTTCTGATAGATGACATTTTCGATAGCTGATATTAATACCTAAACCTGGCATGGCCTGGAGGTTAGGGCATTAGACTCGCAATCTACGGATCGCGGGTTCGAACCCCCTATATTGAACATGCTCGTCCTTTCAGAAGTGAGAGCGTTATAATCTGATGATCAATCCCACTATTGGATTACAGTAGCCCAAGAGTTGGCAGTGGATGGTGTTGACCACTGTTTTTCTTCTAGTCCTTCATTTCTAAATTACAGACGGCTAGCACAGATAACCCTCGAGTGATTTTGCGCACAAGTCCAAAACAAAGCAAAACAGACACCTGGTTTGATGCTGATCATCATCATCTGGTTGATGGACCATATGATACTTACTAATATCTAGTGGGACAAGACGTCACGTCTAAGTAACTTACCGACTACTAAATTGTACTTACCATCATTTGGTAGATGGCGTCTACAATACTGTACATTTCTTCTCGCGTGATGTATCCATCATTGTCCACGTCATACAGCTTGAACGCCCCTATAATGTAACCATTCAATTTAAACAATACATAAAGATATGCATATACTTTCATAGCATTACTTAACGAACCTTGTATAAGAAGTTCTGTATTCCTTGAATAATAAATAGTATTCCACTCTGTAAATTAGCATGACACTCTCTGCTGATCTTCTGCCAAATAGCTGCTAGTATTCTCTACCAGTTAAGTATATTAAATCTCATTGTATGTATATAATATTTCAATAAAAGTGAGACAGTAATAGGTCTACTCATTACCAATGACTGAAATAAATAGTTTAAGACTGACCTCTGCATTTGAGCTTTTCAACAAGACTATATTAACACGTGGTTCTCTTCTGAAAACTTTTTAAGTTAGTCATTACTTACACACGAGTTTTTCGTCCAAGTTGCCTCGTGATGTCACGGAAAGAGCTCGAATAAACTCCTCGAATTCGATTGTGCCATCCTGGAAAGAAAGGAATTATGTTTCAATACGTTTATATACCACATATGAAACTGTTTAACCAATAATAATAATTAATACACACGTAGATACTGAGAAGTACATAACTTTAGCTGCTGCTGTTTGGTAATATGAATGGCTGAAAACAGTACCATTGTCTGTTACTTATTATCAGAAAGTAACTATTTGTAACTTACCATTATCATTATCAGTAACTTATGCGTATTTCAAAAACATTAAGGGGATGGCACAAAGGTTCCTAGTTTTTCCTCTTTAGCGAAACTACATACACTTTTTTATAATTTTCTCAAGTCTTTGTCACTTTAGTTTACTAGCTTATGCCACTAAAATAAATTACTACAGCTTGTTGTTCAAGAACTAGGGTAAAGAGGCAAGGATGATCGTACCAGTTTCTTCTTCCACAGTTAATGGTATTCCGTGTGATGACCTTGGTCATGGACTATTGCCCCTCAGCACCATTTTTCACCTGTAGGAGATTTTTTGGAAATGCACTGAAGTCAATGTTGTCCCTCTCCTCATGTTTTCCCTACCTTTGTCAACCATATGATTTCTAAGGATTCATGTAACCCCAAAACATAAAAGTCAGTGTTTTCCTTCTTCTCATTACACGTTTTACAAACTTTATCAACCGCACGAGTGGACGATGATTTCTAAAGACCCGTGCAACCAGAAAACGCGGAAGTCTATGAGAGACGTTTACGAAGTCATAGAATTATTTTTCATTTTACTCGCATCCTGAAGAGGAACTACCATGCTGATGTGTGGTTGAAAGTTTTATCTTGATGAAGCCATATTTTAGTGGAATCCAAGCTGTAAAACAATATTTCCTCTATTTGTAGTGGTGTCAACACATTAATTTGACAGCATAGAATCAATTTTTCATTTGTCTTGATTCTCCTGATATCTAACTTACCATTAAAGCTGTAACCTATAACATAAATCCCCTGGAAACACTTTCATGACATGTTATGTACCGTTCTTTATATCGTGTATCATCAGCATGACAATAATAAATCGTCTGGAGTCTTGCAGACACTTCAAATACAACTTTCGATTTCTGTTTAGCTACGTGCTTTGGGATAAGTTTATGAACAAAGCTCTTGTGTAATGGAATCCTGCTTTGGCCATTTTTATCACAGGGTAGCCCACACAGTACAATGTTTGCAAAATCGCTCAACGTTATGAAATGAATAAAACCAGAAAAACCACCTTGGCACGTTATCACAACTGTGGAAAACACCACGATGATCTCCAGTTCTTGCATGATGAAAAGTGTGAAGTGGTTCTCGTTTCACAGTTCCGGGATTACTATTGCATTACAGAACCACGTCTCCGCAGTTTATAACGATGGTACAACACATTTTCTCGTGTGTAAAAGTGACATAGAGCACGTGTTCCTGTACCAGTGACAGTCATGCTTCTCCTTGCTGCACGGCAAGTTGTGCCCAAGCTAGAACTGGGTCTTTCAATTACTCTTCTCATAAGTCCTGAAGCATCATTCGTGGAGTCTCTCCACATCACATATTTCATGACTCGTCACTAGCTTTCACAACCACTCGGTGCCCAGGGAACATTCAGTGAACGAGCTATCACAATCTGGCGAGACAATCTATTTACATTTTTGTGGTGTTGGCCTATAATGTATGGCGAAGTCCTGCAACATTTTTATTTAATGTGGGATCATGAATTACAGACTTTTAAAGTTCCTAAGCCAAGGTCCATTCGAACGTTGATCCTCTTACCATACTTGATAAATACAACTGCAAGAAGTTTTTATTTTGAGGCATGCAGTATCTTCGTTCAAGAGATTTCAGTGTACGACTTGTGTACGCGATTATACGTTCTACTCCACCAGTAACTGTGACAGCACTGCTCTAATTCCACTATCACTAACATCAGCATTCAAGATGAATATATTACCAGATCCTGGGTGTGCAAACATTACAGCCTTGATTAAAGTACGCTGAAGTGACTGAAACTCTGGTCGTCAGTCCTTCTAAAGTTCACTTTTGCTCTAATCAGTATACAAAATCGTGCAGCTATCTAGGCGAAATTGGTCAAAAGAAAAAAAGTTGATAATACGGCGTGAAACTTAGGAATCCAGTCAATCATGAGTTTGGGTATTTACAGGGTTGACCAACGCATTGTACCTTCCCATGATGTGACGACGGAATCTCATCCATGTAATCAAAGAATCCCATGATGTGACCAAGGAATCCCATCCATGTGACCACTTCTCTGGTTCTAATTTCAGTCTATCTTCACTGGATGTAAAAAACATAACCAGGTTTCAGCAGCAAATTGAAAAGTGTGACAAAACAACAAGACGTCATCGACACAGCTCAGACATTTCTTTCTTTGTAGCCCTCTCAATGTAAACTTCATCAGCTGCTCACAAATAGCAGGCATTTTATGTTGATTGAATAGCATAACACAAAATTCATACAAACCATCTCGAGTGCTAAAAGCAGTCTTTAGTCTGCTTTAATTGTCCACTTCAACTTGTTAATGTACGGAATCCATGTCTTAAGTGCTGAACCAGTAAGTACCTTCCATTGCGTCCAGACATCCGTTTATTCGTGAAAAAATATCAATGCATATCACTACATTCCCCCGCATAAAATCAATTAGAGCTTTGATTTATTTAATTTAAAGTTCCAAGAAAGATTCTTACTTTAGCTACAATGAACCAAAGTGTTACTGAGTTACTTCCAGTAACAAAGTGTTTTAACTTTCTTTGTTGCCTCGGGTGAGCGACTGGATGCCATTTGTGGAATAGCCTGTTTTTTGTCTGTTCAAATCACGCCTACCCTTGCTTTTATCGATATGGTTCAATATTACAGATATCTCTTTCTTCAAAAGGATAAAGCTTTATGTCTCATATGCTTTTGTAATCACGGAATGAGAAAAGGTCGCATCAGAAAGTTATGTAACTTAAACCATCTAAAAAAAGATGGATCTTAGGCACCACCTGCACTTGATAATCACCACACTTCAGTTGAACCACAAAATAGGATCTGGGCCTTTAACTTGTGTACTTAGAAGCCACGGGCAAAGTGGTTGGATGTGCATGTGTGTGTGTTTTTCTTATAGAAAAGCCACATCGGGTTATCTGCTGTGTCCACAAAGGGGAATCGAACCCCTGACTTTAGAATTGTAAATCCGTATAATTGCCGGTGTCTCACCGGGACACAAGTGGCTGGATATGTAAATTGTAACTAAAGAATGAAAAAGTTATATTTTATGCTGGAATAAGATGTTGTTTACAACAGAGTTTTTACAGTGGTATGCTCGTATAGCACAGATATATTTATAGGCATATAGCTACAATACAAAAGATAAGTAGCACTTATTTGCATGTTGAACGAGGACAGTAGACCTCGTTATCATATTGGGTAAAATATACAATGCATAGAATGAACTGACTATTTCTTCGATAATAAAGACAAGGGTCACGAATAAAACATTAGACATACTTGGAATTAGCGGAACATGCCAGAATCCAATCAACAAGAAAGACTGAAAACAATTACCTATAGATTAGAGGGAGTAAAAGGAAAATAACAGGAACTGGAAATACACGAAATCATATAATGCATTTATAAACAGTTAGAGAAACAATCACAGTTTCAAGGTATGTACTGAAAGTATAATAACCAACTAAACTGTTACATTATGTTTTACTATCCGAGTTCTCAAGGAAACAAGTTGAAAATTTTATTATGTTCTAAACCATTTCTTGCTGCTGATATTACGTTGTTGTTGTTGTTTTTCTTAGTGCAAAGTTATATAAGGACTAGTTGTGCTCTTTTCACTGCGGGAAATCGAAACCTGGATACTTGCATTGTAAGTCTCCAACGGGGGAGCTGCTAACAATTACAAGCATAAAAGCGAACCTTGTGAGTTGCTCAAAAGTTTACAGGTTTTACAACAAAAACTAACTCGTAAGCTTTATAGACCAACTATTTTGAATGAACTTTGAAAAACGTCTATTCTTTTACTTTTATGGCTAAGCTAGCTAGACAGTTTAGATATAACTTTGATGTTACACGAGTGAAAAGCAATAATAAAAAAAATAACGACTAAACAAATAATAACATTTTTAACGCACCCAAACTCTATAGTAAATCTACTATCAACTCGAAATGTATAAAACTTTACAAGAAAAAAAAATTAATTTTGTACAGTCGAAACGTGACGTAGTTTCAAAATTCGAAAAATTATACGTGTAATGCCACTTACAAAAAAACATACTTAGAAATATACAGGTGAGATGTTTTTATCGTTCTATTAGTTAGCGACAACCAAGTAAAATACAGTGTTCAGAAATATTTTGTTGCATTTAAACGATGTGATGGATGAGTTAACATTTTTGAAGATATTATTAAGACCAATATATTAATACTAGAGAACAATTTGTCCATTCATCATGCATTGGGTGCTTTCCTTTTAACAACGGTTCTGTAATAACATTTTTGAAGATATTATTAAGACCAATATATTAATACTAGAGAACTATTTGTCCATTCATCATGCACTGGGTGCTTTCCTTTTAACAATGCTGCCATGGGATCAGGCATTGTCAGTGTCATTCCAACTCTCTTGCCTACTAATATCTTAGGTCTATGTTTCCAACCAAAACAAATGCATAAAACCTTATTAGAGTTACACCAAAGAACTTTACAGGTACTTAATCAAAGGGGATTGCTGTAATCCCAGTTCCTTCGGCCATTTTTCTCCTCAAAATGCCCGTTGATTTTAAGGTATAGATCTAAGCTTGTTATTCTTCATCAACTCCAAAACCTCGTTTATTATCGTTTTCAAGTACAAGGAGATATGTCTGCATTAATAAAAATTGAATTTTTTAGTTGTGGGTTCTTATACGCAACCATAGTTTTCACTTTGTGGATGAGGAAGTTGGTCTAGGTTGGCTTAGTTTAGGAGTCTGTTGCTATCCTAAATGCTTCGCTTTGCGAGTTTTCTATTTCTCATTTCTATAGTGAGCAGTGAAGCTTCGTTTGGGTCTAATTCGTTTATCATTCTCTCTGTATGATTACTTCCCTATGGGCAGAGTGATCACATAATCTTCCATTCACCGATCAAGTTTCGAAGACATTTTACAAGCCCGATCAGCGCTATTTGCCTTCTTCATACGCGGGAAAGATGCTTGCCAGTCATGCACGTGCGTTTAGATCTTGAACCCTCATGAAATTCACACGGAAACTGTAGTTGTTCAAGTCAAGCAACACAAAGTCATTTTAGTGTTACATTACGTGACGTAATGATCTGATGAGGTTTAATCTTGAAAATAATTAATATATTTTATAAAGTTGGTGTATGAAAGGTCGGTGCTTATCAAAAAAAGTTGTTTTAACTAATTGCTTTCAAATACTCGCCCCCCCCCCAGTGGCACAGCGGTATGTCTGCGGATCTTACAACGCTAGAAACCGGGTTTCGATACCCGTGGTGGCCAGAGCACAGATAGCCCATTGTGTAGCTTTGTGCTTAACTTCAAACAAACAATTCAAATACTCTGGTGAAGAAGACATACTTTAGATTAATTGTATTACCATGTAACATAATAAGTATTCCAGCTTACTACTATAACACAACTGAATTTTTCAACATATTTTTGTGCTTTTTGCCTTTAACGGTAACAACTTATTTTTAACCTTAACATCACCGATAGGAACTTTGCTAGTTGACTGACCAAAATAATCCGTTAAGACAAAACCTTAATGTTATTTCAATAAATATTTTATTCTCCTAACAGTAACTAAAATAAAAAAACAATTGTTTGTTTTTAGTTAGGCACAAAGCTGCACGATGGATTATCTGTGCTCTGCCCACCACGGGTATCAAAACCCAGTTTCTTGCGTTGTAAGTCCGCAGACATACCGCTGTGCCACTGGGAGGCCACAAAAAACAAACTGGAATGTAAAGACTGTGGTAACAAGTTATATTACTAAACATTCAAGCTACAGTAAACCGCTGCATATTACAAGTAAATGTCTTGTAAGTGGCACTTTCACAGTTTTCAGATATATATAGAGGGCTAAGTACATCATATTAAAACGATTTTGGAACCTCAGTACGTCGTTACGGCCAATATCTCCACGTCCATTCAACAATGGGACTGCAGCGTAGTTTACATTGCAAAAGGCTCCGTCATAAAGCTGAAGTACCAAAGCACACTACTCTACTCTACATGTTTTCCATAATCCATAGTATAACAAGATGGCTGTTTACCAGCGTTCATCTACACAGTCCAGTCACACAGGAATCTATATGCGCTGCATCCGGTGCGTGAACAGTATGTCTTCGTAGTGAATAGCAATAATACCCATTTCTTTTTCTAGCTGCTTGAGATATGCGACTGTTGAACAGTAAGTATGACTGGAAGCCTCATATTGGTGAGACTCTGTTGGCCTCGTTTTTTTCTTGGTCATGTTGCATGCTGTTACCTGGAACACATGGACGACTTTTGCCCCTTTGTGTTTGTGGATTTTCGCCTATTATAAGATACTGAATTTTGTTTACCACGGCTAGGACACGACATCTAGAGCTCCTCCAAGCGGCTCAGCAGTAAGTCTGAAGACTTATCACGCTAAAAACCGGGTTTCGATACCCACGGTGAGCACAACACAGATCGACCATTGTGTAGCTTTGTGCTTAATTACAAACAAACGAAATATTTTTCTAGATGATCCTGGTTCCCCAAGTTCATCCAGATTCCTTTTGTCTTAGAAGGCCGTTAGGTACAAGGGATATCACCGTCTTGAAAATTCTAAAGCCCTTACTCGACACGTCCTTATAATCTGCGTGTATGAATATTTTGCACCGGAAAGGGCTGTTACATACCCCTCCCAAAAAAGAAATCAATTTTCGATGGCATCACACTACCTATGCAACTTCAAAATTTAGTTCTGATACATTCCGTTTCACCGCGACGATATATTGGCTGTGGTTGTCTCCCGTGATTTGCATATTCAAAAGCGTTTCATTATAATGTACTCAACCCTCTCTATATACATATCCAGATGAACAGTTGTTATTAGAACGCTTATTTTAACGTTAATCGAAATACCGACGATATCTACTTCACTATAAAATATCTACATTAACCACCGAAGTGAAAGTTTTAATTCAATTTTCATACGCTGATCTGCCTTCTCTTACCATCTAATGACTTGTTCTGCCCCTTCTACAATCTAGTGTAGCGTAACACGTAAGCCGTTTAATTTAAGACAGGATGTAATCAATCTAGTTGACGTTTATGTCGTACATGACAACAAAATAGTTGATAACTTTGAAAACTGTAGATACTGACGGGTGTACTAATCTCATAAAACCCAGTTTTTTTTCTTCCAAGATTAAATTTATATACTATTGTATCTGTATTTATGACAAAGCAACTATAAAGCAGCTATAATTCTCTGTTCCTAATTTTGAACTAGTCATCAGAGGGACAGGAGTCAGTCAGCAGCATCCTATCATCCACTATATATGCTGAGGGATTTACTGTCACTCTTATAACGTACTCACAGATTTAAAAATTTGGAAGATATTTTGTGGCATCGCAAGGACTCACCAGGACTAAAATCAAGATATCTACCAAGGACCAAACCCGCATCTGATATACTGTATTACTGAAATGGGGACGCATCTTGTGTGTAAATATGAAAATGGGGACGCATTTTGTGTGTAAATATGAAAATGGGGACGCATTTCGTGTGTAAATATGAAAATGGGGACGCATTTCGTGTGTAAATATGAAAATGGGGACGCATTTCGTGTGTAAATATGAAAATGGGGACGCATTTTGTGTGTAAATATAAAAGAAGAGTATGATAGGTTGTTTAATTAACATATCTTGATATACATTATATTCTAACAGATAAATAACGTATTGTATAGCCTAAAACTATATAATAACAAAAAGTGTGCGTTAAGACTTAAACAGTATGCACATTAATGTATAGCATAGTTTTGTAAGTATTATGTACTGTTGTTTGGAGATAGTCGTGTGTGGCCATTATATAAGCACTTACCAACATCCATAAAATACCCTACGAACTCACAACAGTTGGTATTTTACGAATTCACTCTTCATATGACATTACAAAATTATGCGAGGTAGCTCACATACGGATAGAAAGTGACGGTTGTATGGACATCTTATTATGTTAATATAACTGATTAAAATAGGAAAAAATAACACATATTTCCTATACTTTATAGAATAACGAATTATCTAAATCTGTTTAAGTAGGATAAAATAACACAGGTTTCATGTCAAATTTTGTGTTAAACAGTTTTAGATAAATCGTTCTCCTATAAAATATAGGAAATATGTGTTAGTTTTTTTCCTATTTTAATCAGTTATATTAACGTAATAAGATATGGTTGCGGGGGCAATTTTCCTACGGGGACAGATGTCAGGTTACCCACAGTGGCAATGTTTTGATACTGAGTGTAATTTAGACTAGGAGTTATTTGAAGAACGGATAAAACCAATAAAATACAAGAATTCTGTTTGTACAAAGGATTTAATGTGTGAAAGAAAAATAAGTTAGGTTTATTACAAACTCAAAGAGCAAGCTATGTGAAGTTCACAAAATTACTATCTGAGATATTAAACTTCGGCACAGAAATCCACCTTCTTTAATATTATATAAAGAATACATGCATTGGTTGAATTTTGCCATTGCGTTCAAAATTGTAAAAAAATATGCGAGAGCGATTGGTGTTCTTTCCATGATTTGTTTGTTTGTAATTAAGCACAAAGCTACACAAAGGCTATCTGTGCTCTGCCCATCACGGGTATCGAAACCCGGATTCTAGCGTTGTAAGTCCGCAGACATACCGCTGTGCCACTAGGGGGCTTCTTTCCATGAGAAAAATAATTAGACAATTTATTTTTTTAATTGATATTATAATTGAAATTGTGAATGTCGAAGAGGGGCAAGTTAAAAGATCACGACAACATTTAGATTTGAGAATACAGCGACATGAACGACTTTTTGGGGAAGAAAATAAAATAAAAAACACCAGTAAGTGAATTATATGCTGAGCGAATCTCTCCAAAACTAAAAACTTTCAAAAACTATAAATGAGAAACACGTTACACGAACGTAGTGAAACCTTTTTTATACGAACGTAGTTGAAACCGTTTATAAGATTAGCGAAAGTGAAATGCTACGACGGGTAACTTATTACAGTTGAGAACAAATTGTTGCAGCAAGAACATATCCCGAAGTTTACTGAATTTATCTAATATGTTGGCCATACTATCAAAACATAAATCAAAAACAGAACTCGTAAATTAGATAAGTTCAAAATTCAACGATATTCTTAAATTTATCGGGATAATTAGAAGTTAGATAAATAGTTGTAGAAGTAAATGTTAATTTAAAAGACACTGATATAAAGAAGTGAACTGTGAGATCGTTCATCGGATTGGTATAAAGAAATAAAAACCGAAACAAAAACCGAAAAGCAATAAAACGTGTTAAGTAATAAGAAAATATAAAAGATGCACGTGGTAAAGAAAAACCTGATTAAAGGAAAACGTGTGAAAATAAAACAAAACGAAAATAGAAACTCTTTGAATATTTCAAAATATGTTCGCAAAGACGGAAAGTGTTTTAGTGGATAATTTTTTTCTAGGTGTGTTTAATTTTTGCTTAAATTTGCACACGATTTATGAGAATCCGTGTTTTTTATGTTATTTTTCAGGCAGGTTAGTAGTCGTTGGTTTTCTAACTTTTGAGTGAATGTGATATGAGTAATCTCTCTTTTTTTGTTGTTAGTTTTTTTTATATACCAAAAACAAAATAAAAACAATACAACAACAAACGAATAAATAGTAAACTGGATAAAAAATAAAAATCGTGTTACTGTTTTCTTAGAATAAGCTCATTGAATATCAAAAGAAATCATATAAGGGGATTATCGTAGTAAATGTTGTGCACTGTTTCAAATCAAATAAATTAGGGTAAAAATTTCTAAAGTAATTGCCGAATTAGTTTGTTTTGTTTTTGGAATTTCGCGCAAAGCTACACGAGGGCTATCTGCGCTAGCCGTCCCTAATTTAGCAGTGTACGATTAGAGGGAAGGCAATTAGTCATCACCACCCACCGCCAACTATTGGCCTACTCTTTTACCAACGAATAGTGGGACTGACCGTCACATTATAACGTCTTGTCGGCTGTAAGGGTGAGAATGTTCGGTGGCGGGGATTCGAACCCGCAACCCTCACCATTAGGCCATGCCAGGCACGCGCATATATAAGACAGTAAAATATATCTACATTAAATCAAATGTCTTATTACTAACCAGATGGAAGACAGCCAATCAATAGCACCTGCTTTCCCAAGGGCTTTATTTGGTTCTTTGAACCGAATAATGGGATTGACTGTCACTTTTATAATGCGCCCACAGCTGAAAGTGCGAAGATTGCTCAACAACATCACGTTCTGAATCTTGACAATTAGACAAGCCAACCCCTAGACCACACGTGGCCCAATTAAAGAACGAACGGCGTATCGGTGAAAGAAGAACAAACTACAATGTAGGGGACAGATGATAAAATTCCCAGAAACTCTGTTATACTCAATATATTGAATGTTTATAAATTATTCACAACAGATTTTAAGCACTTTCAACCATTTCTTTCTTAAATAATGTAAAATGTTTATAATAAAACGAGACACACAAAATTTTCAAAAAAAACAAAAAACGCAGTCAAACATCTTTAGACGTTTCGCTCATCGTGCGCAACCAAACTCTCCATCCTTCACACGTTACGAAAAACGTTTGCAATTAAAGTAAAAAAAAAAAAAAAAAA
>NW_013666265.1:294001-302384 GCF_000517525.1 Limulus polyphemus
TAAACGTTACGTACTAATAAATAAAAAAAAAAAAAATCTAAGCTTAGATTTTTATGTTTATTTTGTGAGAGAAAATTAGCAATGTTTACGTACTTTCAACAATGAACGAATTTTGTTATTTTTTTCTTAAGTGCACGTGGAGACAATGAGGTGTTGTTTCGGCTTAAAGTTAACGTTTCAACACCAAATCAACTAGGCTTGAGAAATATTTAAATAACTTACATTTTCTTATATGACGAACTTAATACAAAAATTACTCCTCTTGTATTTCCGAGTACCCTAACAACATGCAAGTATTTGTTACACTTCTGTAGTTTGAGAAAATGTTGATGCATCGATACAAAATATAATTTCTATGTTTCTTTTCTATTATAATGACCTCAATAAAATGTATCTTATATATATATATGTATATACAACAATCTGTTATGTTGTTATTGTTTTGTTTTTTGCCAACAGTTTTCTCATGTTCAAACATGATTTATTTTAGTAAAATCTTGTTTGTTGTTTGTTTCTTTGTCTCAGAATTTTGCGCAAAGTCTATTTTGGCATACCTGTTCCTCATTTTGAACTAAAAGACAAAATAATTCATTTGTTGTTAAGAGCAAAGCTACGCAATGGGTTATCGAAACCCCAATTTTAGCGTTATAAGCCCTTATAGTTACCGATGAACCACTGGAGGGGGGCAGACAGCTGAGAAGACAAGTTAACAGCACTCACCGTCAACTCTTAGTCGGAGTATTTGATGGAATAGTGGGATTTGACTGTTACTCTTATAGAGCGTCCATAGACTTAAAGTGAAAACCTTAAATCATCGAATGGAAACTCCAGTGAGGTATAATTAAATGTTGTCAGTTACACAACTTTCTATAAAGGATACCACTAATAACCATACATAAATACTAACAATACCATATACTGAAAGTGTGTTCAGTATTATTTGTAATGTTTCTATTGATATATATCAAGCTTCCTTTGAAACTGCACTGCTGAGTCATAAAACATGGATTTATAGTTTCAATTTAAAACTGTTTTACCAGTTTTTAGGTTGAGACTGATGGATGATTATCCTTTCATTACAGCCTCACTGAATTTCTACCAGGCACATTTTGTACAGCTTGACGACGTTCAATGCGGCCGAAATGCCGTGGTGCCCAGTCATCAAAGAATACAGGATTTTCACCTCGCCTGACTTGATGATAAAGGGTTAAGCTGGAGTGGAATTTTAAAGCTCCCCTGACGTCAATTTATTGCGAAAAGCAGTGTATGGTGAAGATAAATAGGTCATGAAAAAGCGTGCTCAGCTCAAACGCAAATAAAAAATTTAAAAGTGAGTCAACCTATAGAATGAAATTTCAACGGCATTGTATTGTGGCAAAAATAACGAAAATTATTTCTGTACCGACGTTAATCATTAAAATTAAAAATTAAAGTGTGATCTTTATACATTGATAATGTGAATTTTATTGCAAACCTTTAATTTCAGTGCATGAATTTCCTAAACAACAAATTTCGAAGCATAAAATCATACTTTCTGCCTTTCCATGTCCGAAAACAGAACAACAAATTATGTTTCGGATGGATACGCAGTCGTATTTTGAAAATTTGGACATAAAAGCTTATACCTACAATCTAGCAAATATTGTTTGCGACGACTGTTTTACAAAGGATTTCTGTGTTGAAAATATGCGGGTAAGAAGAACGTTTTATTTACTATATCAGTAAAATACGGTCTAATAATTATAAATCTGCATTTAGAGAGCATGTATATCTAACTTATGTCATAAATAAGAATGTTTGTAAGTATGTGAAAATATGACATCCTTATTGATGTACTTTATTATATTTCGAAACCAAAAACCGGTTGAAAAAATTAACTATTCGTGAATTGTAAAAATTGTATACCTTTACTTTTAATCAATTTCAGTTATAGAGGGAAAATAAACTAAGCCATATAAAAATGTCAAATGGTTTGCCTATTTGTTTAACGATACTTGCCAGTTGGACAGTAACTGTAAAGTGCACGATAGTGTTAAATGATTTGCCTATTTGTTTAACGATACTTGCCAGTTGGACAGAAACTGTAAAGTATATGATAGTGTTAAACGATTTGCCTATTTGTTTAACGATACTTGCCAGTTGGACAGAAACTGTAAAGTGCACGATAGTGTTAAACGATTTGCCTATTTGTTTAACGATACTTGCCAGTTGGACAGAAACTGTAAAGTATATGATAGTGTTAAACGATTTGCCTATTTTTTAACGATACTTGCCAGTTGGACAGTAACTGTAAAGTGCACGATAGTGTTAAATGGTTTGGCTGTTGGCAAAAAAATTTTGCATGGAGAAAAGAAGTGAATTAACGGCGGGCTTTTAAAATAAACTTAATATTTTTTGTTGTTATTGAGTAAAATATAACTGTATTCTGAGTGTCGAACCATAATATAGTAATACGTCTAATCGTATAATACTTTGATTTGCATCAGGCATTTTTCTGTTGAAACTTTCATAACTGCATATGCATTGTTTAATAGCGATGTAGCAACAGATGTGGATAGAATATGTTACAAAGAAATCCATCTAAGCATGGCAGATTGATTTTGTTGTTTCGGATATTCAAGTAAACCAGCACATGGGTTATCTGCGCTAATCCTAATTTTGAACGGATAAACTAGAGGAAACTAACTTTTCAACATCACCCACCGCCAACTCTTGGGTATTCTAAATGAGTCTAATCGATTAGTGGGATTTAACTGTGACTCTTATAACGCACCCACAGCTCCAACGTGAGCAGCGCAATTCTTGGGCAACGGTTAGCGAGCCAGAACCCTCAGATTCACAGTTTGGTATGGTAACCGCTTGATGATATTTGATCTAATTTATAAAATCAATGCTTATTTCTAACACAGGAGTTAGAATTTCTGACACAGAGGCACCTTACGCACGAGCCTCCTGAGGGGTCTTGGTTTGGGATTGTCGTCGCATAAATGCGCTTCGTACTTTGGAGCAGTGGGTGCGCTAAAAATACGTCGATCAAATCCCACTATGCGGTCAGACAAGAGTAGCCCAAGAGTTGATGGTGAGTGATGTTGACTGGCTTTCTTCCCGATAGTCTATCAATTCGAAATAGGGACAGCAATGCGCCGATAATTCTTCGTGCAGCTTTACGCAAAACTTCTTAAACAAAGAAATAAACCTTGTATGTACGTGGGTTAAACGGCCAAATCAGAGGCCTATAATATTTCACCATAGCCTTCCCTATTTTTAAACTAATGACTAGAGGGAAGGCATCCAGTTGGCAGCACCCGTCGCCACTACTGCTTTGTTCGGCTCATTGAATCGAATAATAAATAAATAAAGTGTCATCTTTATAACTCGCCCATAACTGAAAGTCCTGTGCACGTTCAGAGCAGAACGTCTTTAGCTCCAGATTCTTCAATTCAGAGCCCGACTATTCAAGCTAATCACTAGGCAACGCCCAGTCCTTTTATAAATGTAGAATATATATATATATATATATATATATACAATACGTAAATTCATGATTAAATAAGCATATTTTACAACTACTTTTGTGAATCTCTTTAAATACGTAAGTAATCTGATTTTATCTACAGTTTACAGTCATCACTCAGAGGTAAGTATCATTAAATATATTATTTAAGTCATTCAACAACTTCGAACCATCCACAGCTTCTACATCTCCAAATAGTAAATCTTCATTTAACTTCACAAGCCAACTTCGTAGGGTTTACAGTTGGTATATACGCCCCAATTAAATAGGAGAATACTTTCAAACACAATAGACAAACTATTCACGCGATTATTTTGTTCAAATCTTCGGTGTCGATGTATCATTATGTTGTAATGTAAAGTAATTATTGTTTTTGTGGCCATACACTCACACACCCACACTATGTATTTAAGTACATTCGCTTTCTGAGTAGAAAAGTAATAAAACAAGGCTATAGAATGCTGTGCTTACCACACTAATTAAACCCAAATTTTTAGCTTTATGGCCCAGTCAGGGTTTTATCTCCTTTTCAGTTTATGAATAATTACACTCGCAATCATAAAATTTATCCGAAAGAGTTTGCGTCCATACCAAATGAAGCAGAGCTGGTAGCGGTAATGCCCATTTACAATACACTGTGAAAGATGCGGGTATACTTATTAGCCATTGGCATGACTTCAACACGAACTATGCAGCACTGACGCCCCTTGTTGCAAGATTTTATAACTGCTACAAGTGATTTCCCATATGTTACTTCTTACTATCATACCTGAGTGATGGTACCATCTTATACTTAGTAGCTTCGACACAACAACGCTATGAAATGGTATACCTATTTTAGTCACTTTGTATATGAACGTTTTTTGTGATCTTTTATTGATTTGCACAGGTTTACTTTGAGTAAAGCGTCTTCCTCGGTAGGATTATACGGCAACGTTTCGGCATAGTTACTCCAGTGTTTAACACTTTGGTTGTTCTTGAGGTAAATCGTAGCACAAAGATGTCTGTAAAGTTTTTCAAAATAAATTAACTTTAATTCTAGAGTAGCGTTTAGCACAGACGTTACTACTGCAACAAGTGTTAATAACAGCAAAACGATACATAACTTCTGTTGTAAGGACTTTTATTTAAAATACTTAAATTAACTCTTATCTAAACAAAATCTATAACCGTAACTATAATGTTCTTACTAAGTTGTCTCTTAAAAAAGAATAATCTGTTTGTAAACAGTAAAGTTTTCACCAATAAAAGATCATAATAACCCAACTGCTACAACCAGTGATCACTAAATATATTTTTGTCCATAAAGCAAACAGTTTGGGTAAATACTGACGAAGTAATATTGGAGTTAACACTCATTTGCCCAAACTGTCTTATTTATTCGTTGTTAGACATTTTGATTAGTCGACGGATTATGCATATATATTAAATACATAACCCACAACCCATTTCGCACTTCTTTGGACTGCTGTCATTTACCAGTTACCCACGTTTTATCTCCACGACTTCAAATAACACGATGATTCAACCCTAATACACATTCAAAGATGGTTGATTTTAGGAGCTCAGATGGAAGTGTAAAAGTATCTTAGTTATGATTTTTGGACTTATACGACAATAATCTTCACACTATGACTACATATGTCATATGCTGATCACATCAAAATTCTATAGAAAAACCGAAAGTTTTACACAATATTGTTGAGAATTTAAAAGAGTCACCTACTGTAACATTACTGCAATTTTGCTGGAATTAACACTTGATCATCCACGAGCTTTAAAACAGTTATAACTGTTATAAGGTGGTTAGGACGCTCGACTCGCAAACTGCGGGTCGCGGGTTTGCATCCCCGTCCCACCAAACATGCTCGCCCTCTCAGCCGTGGGAGCGTTATAATGTGACGGCCAATCCCACTATTCGTTGGTAAAAGAGTAGCCCAAGAGTTGGCGGTGGGTGGTGATGACTAGCTGCCTTCCCTCTAGTCTTACACTGCTAAATTAGGGACGGCTAGCGCAGATAGCCCTCGTGTAGCTTTGCGCGAAATTCAAAACAAACAAAACAAAATCAATACTCGTAACAAAAACTGTCATGCCACAAAACGATGTAACGATTTTATATTTAAAAAACTACCTGTCACAATATCAACACTCTTAACACAAACTGTCATGCCACAAAACGATGTAACAAGAATGCACCAGTCACAAGTTGTCCTAGTAACAATGTGGCGGTAACGAAATGTCCAGTAACTAAATGTTTGTAACAAAATGTCTGGATCCCTTCTCACACTATGGTAGGTGGAAGTAATGTCGGTGGTACACGAAATGTCCAGTAACTAAATGTTTGTAACAAAATGTCTGGATCCCTTCGCACACTAGGTGGAGGTAATGTCGGTGGTACACGAAAAAGATTAATGCAAAAATTACAAATTTCGTAATAAGCCCAATTGGAGCTTCCCGCGTTAATATCCACACTACTATCCTTACTTCTAGACTAGCCCTCCGCCTGCACAGACTAGTCAGTGTTTTCTTCCCTTCAAATTGAGAAAAAATTGCACCACATATTTTTTAATTGTGCCAGAAAAAACGATCATATCCTTCCCATTAAAGGGCAATCAAAATACTAGTTTTTTGTTTTTGTAATCAGGTCTGTGTTTGTACTTAAAAGAAAAGTTTCAACAAAAACTGGTACGTGAGCCTGAAAAGTTTAAGAACCATCGCTATATGATATTCAAACAGACAATTTAAATTAAACGTTTCATGCTTTGCATGAAGAATTTGTAAAAATATTATTGTTTCTAACTTGAAAACATATATTATTTTAAAATTTTGTTTCTCGTTAGTGCCTTTCACACTGTATCACTTTCGAAATCAAGCATCCTGGTTTATTTATGATCAAACGTCATTCAACCAACCTTATTTTCGTCGAACACCCTGAACACCAAAGATGCGAAAGTAGCCGGGTCTCCTTCAGGAAAAAATTGTTTGTATATGCGAAGGAAACCCTAAGAAAGAAAAGTTACATTTTAAAAATGTTGTAAATAAATCCAATTTATAGTTCCTCCTTATATACTTTAAACATTGTTTAACACCCAGTCTGCAAGTCAGGTAGACATATTTGGTGAGTTAATTTACAAACAAAGCTTTCCGGAACAGCCTTTTTAAAAATATTGTGAATAGATATTTGAACTCCTTGCGATATCTGTACTATGAATTGACAACCAGCGTAGCTGAATTCGCACTGGTTTTCAGGCTATGAAGGAGTAAAACCTACAGCCACAATCCACGACAGTGGCTGCACATGTTGCGCAATACAAGATCTGGTTCCTCAACTCTATAAAGTCGTTATCTCCGCGGTTTTCGAGAGTTCTTTCAATATAGTTGGCCGAGGTAGGCTAAACAAAGTTTACATGCCTGAGCATGAACACTATTTTGTGCAAGAGGAACACAGTCCGGCTAATTTATCTTCATGGCTAAACATTATTGAGAGGTGAGTTCTTTCGGCAGTAGTGTTTTATTAGGTTAACTGATCGTGTCCTTTATTGCAATACATCTTTTTTGTTTTTAATTTGAACACCGAAAGTGACACCCCTGTAGCCCAGCCAATCCCTCGAATTTGGCTCATTGAGTCGCAGATCGGGTGTTAATAATTTGACGAAATGTTTTTCTGTCATTTTCAATTTCACAAACCGTTATTTCTCACATTACTAAATGTATGATTTTGGATTAACGATATAACTTTTGCCTGAAAGTAAATGGCTTCTCTAGTAGTTGTCTAAGGGCGTTTATTTGTAGAACATATTACAAAAAAAAATCTCTTTTTGAATTTTCTTCTGCAAAGGTGTCTTTAAATTTATGTATCCAGGTTTGAATTATTGATTCGAGTCTATGCGAGTTTAGGATGTACTGATATTGGTGTTTTCAACCTGAATGGCGTCATATGTGTACATAAGCTAAACGGCCAGGTCAGAGAACCATGGAGTTCAAATATAACGTTTTCTAAGTTTGAATTACTGAGCACAGGGAGAACAGCAAATCAAGAGCACTCGCCGAAACAAGGGCTTTGTCCTGCTCTTTGAACTGGATTATTACATTTCTAACACAATGTGCGGAGCGTTTTCAGTGGCATCGTGGCTCGAATCTTGGACCTATTGTTCCCAATATGGCACGTCAACTACTAAGCCACGCTCGACCTTTTTCTTTATTATTTAAGTATAATTAGGTATAAAGTTCAGTCGCCTTGTAATGATGATGAATTTTTCACTTAACTAATATCGTGTGCATCACTTTATTCGCAATTTCGATACACTATTCCAAAGTTCCAGTTCTGTACAGAAGGAATAGACAGTAGAAGTTTTCAGGAAAACTAATATAATTTCATACGTAAGAAACGTACGACTTTTATTTTCATTTTACAGATGAAAACGTTTTTATGATAAAACATGCGTGTGTGTCGTTGTCGTTTCAAGTTAAGCACAAAGATACACAATGGGCTATCTGTGCTCTGCCCACCACGGGTATCGAAACCCGGTTTCTAGCGTTGTAAGTACGCAGACATACCGCTATGCCACTGAGAAGCATGTGCATGTGTAAAACACCATTGTTTGCTAAATTATCTGTTAACCTACTTCAATTTCTCTCTCTCTCTCTCTCTCTCTATATATATATATATATATACTTCGTTTTTAGCACAAACCTGCATAATGAGTTATAAACGCTGTGTCCGCTGTAGGGATCGAACTATTATATAAAGCGTCATGAACTGTTATGCTTAAGGCTGATCTACCAAGAAACTTCCAAGTTTTATGTTAATTTTAAATAGAGTAAATAGAAAATTGTGAATTTTCACTGAAAGATTAAGTATTACAGGCA
>NW_013666265.1:303177-304049 GCF_000517525.1 Limulus polyphemus
GGTGTACATGCATAAGAAAGTTATATATATATATATGTGTGTATGTGTGTGTATATATATATGTGTGTGTATGTATACATATATGTATAGGCCCGCATGGCCAGGTGGATAAGGCGCTCGACTCGCAATCTGAGGGTCGCGGGTCCGAATCCCCGTCCCACTAAACATGCTCGCCCTTTCAGCCGTGGGAGCCTTATAATGTGACGGTCAATCCCACTATTCGTTGGTAAAAGAGTAGCCCAAGAGTTGAGTTGGGTGGTGATGACTAGCTGCCTTTCCTCTAGTCTTACACTGCTAAATTAGGGACTGCTAGCGCAGATAGCCTTCGTGTAGCTTTGCGCGAAATTAAAAAAAAACATATATTTATGTGTATATATATATATGTGTGTGTGTGTGTGTGTGTGTATGTATACATATATGTATATATATATATCTGTGTGTATGTATGTATACATATATGTATATATATATATGTGTGTGTGTATCAAATATAATATTACTCTCATATCTAATCTAACCTTATTCAAACAAAAATTACAATTTTATAGAATAGTACTGAAAAAAAAATAATTATCCACATCAACGGAACTGTCTACAAGAAGGATAAAAAAACACTGCAGTAACTTGTATGACAGGTTAAAAGTCCTCAATAACAGGGCATTGGTATAAATGCTCATAGAGTACTGGTCACTTTTTTAGAACCACTCGCCTAATATCAGGTTGAACCATCTTTTGCCGACATAATTCAGTCTAGACTCGGTACGGTTAGACTCAACAAGACGCCGGGTATCCACTTGTTCGATTGTAACTCATTCGCCCATACGTACAATCCGTAACTGATTTACAGGTGTTGGCACATGATTATATTCAAG
>NW_013666265.1:304630-306733 GCF_000517525.1 Limulus polyphemus
AGTGGTGACCAAATGAAGTGACTGAAATCATTGTGTAATGAAATTTGATAACAGTGGTGACAAGGGAAGTGACTGAAATCATTGTGTAATGAAATTTGATAACAGTGGTGACCAAATGAAGTGACTGAAATCATTGTGTAATGAAATTTGATAACAGTGGTGACAAGGGAAGTGACTGAAATCACTGTGTAATGACAGTTGTGACGAAGTGAAGTGACAGAAGTTACTGTTTAATGAAATTTGATAATAGTGGTGACCAAGTGAAGTGACAGAAGTTACTGTTTAATGAACTTTGATAATAGTGGTGACCAAGGGAAGTGACTGAAGTCACTGTCAAACTTTTTGAAGAATACGAGTGCGATGCCTTGTTGCCTTGAAATATCACTTGTACATTAGTTTAGAAATACACCATTGTGGGATTGGCGTGATTAGCAGAAACAATCAGGCCAAGTCTGTATGTTATTAAAGAAGAAAAAGATTTAACCACCGTCATGTAAATATTCACCCTAACTTTTCGTCACCTCCAAAGGATTGAGTTTCAGAGCAAGTGACTTGTGTGGTTCTCTGTATTTTTGTTTTACCGTCAGCACAGAATAGATGGAAACACAACAATCAGATTCTCCATATTTCCACAGTTTATACCCGAAGCCCTGCTTTCTTGAGAACATTCGGGAAAGGCAGTTCCTAAACGGTTGTCAGCTGTTATATGAAAGTTTCTGTAGTTTCCTTCGCTCTATGTGGTTCGATATCCCTGATTCAATCAACTAAGATATAATCTGACCACTAACTGCACTTTACCAACCTGCCCATTTATCTTTATTTTTGGTCAGCCATTTTGTTTTAATAAAAAACGTATTTCCTTTCGATTGCCACTATTTAAAGATTTTAGAGCAGATGTCTTTGAACAGCCACTCAAAGCAGTGGTCTTTAAAGTATCACTCCTATTATAGGGGCATCCATTATTATACGCTCTTTTCAATTTTAATGAAATCTTGCTCTTACCCATTGCATTACATACTAATCAAGATATGATTACGTCTATGCATTGGACAGACTCAATCTCTCACTTGAGATATCAAATGATTCGGCTACTTTTCATAAGCGAATCACTAACTTTTTTATGTAAAAACACACAAACGATAGTACTAATTGCGAGATTATCTGTAATATTGATGACAGTTTTGTTTTATTTGTGTGATGTGTGATTCATAGATTATTTGGACCCTGTAAACACATGATAACATACACAAATTGTTCTTTTCTTCAACATTCAAGATTTCAACTGTTATTATACCACCCCCGAAATAAAACCTACTAAATTACGACCGCACAAAGACGTGCCTTTGGTGATGGGTATAATTAAAACTAGTTCAGATCCTATAAACCCTACAATCAATCATGGTCTCCTCCCTCGTTTTGAGGGTCGACTACAAAGGTTCCCAATTGCTCTCTATTCCTCGCTGCTTGCATCAACTTTCCCAATTTAAACTTCTCATCTGCAATCCATTTTCTAATGTCATCGAGTCAAGCGAATCTCCCCCTGCCTCTCGCTCTTCTTTCTTTAACTTTAGTCATTAGAATGTCTGCCAATCTTCCCTCAGATCACCAGATTCTATAATCAGGGTTAGCTTTGGGATTTTGTTCTGCGTCTCTACATTCTGCTAGTGTTTCTGTTTTTGGTGGAAGTGGAATTTTAAAACTGAACGACACCTTATACTCACATAGGTTAAACGACCGGGTCAGAGACCGCTAGGATTCAGGTATAACTGTCTCTAATTTTGAGTAGTACTTAAGAGAAGACGAGAAACTGGCAGTACTCGTCGCTACAAGGGAATCGTCCTGCTCTTGGAACCAAAAACAGTATTAATTGTCACTTTTATAAAGCAACCACGAAGACATCAGGTCTTAATCGCCAGAACCTTCGCTCAGCAGCCCAACATGCTAATCACTAGGCCACGCTTGGCCTATGTACCTATCAAAGTTACAGGCAAAATATACGTTTTCAGAATTCCACTTCTAAAATTTATAACAAATAGTCACTATAGGGTATTATAAATAAAACTTTCTCAGAGCTTGACTCTGATTTGTTTGTTTGTTTGTTTG
>NW_013666265.1:307201-309055 GCF_000517525.1 Limulus polyphemus
TATATATATATATATATATATGTTTCTGTAAATCTACAAATGAACTTTTAAACCACAAAATGTATGACATTTCATGCACTGACTCTTCTCATGGAAGCTTAAGTAAACATTGGGGATAATTACGTGTTGGAAAGTGTCCTAAGAAAACACAAAACTATCGCTGTTGGATTAATCGTCAATTGCTTTCCTAATGAATTTATTTTAGTTTTATTTAATATTTTTATTATACGTTTACACATTTCATTCACTGAATGTGTTGATTTTTATGCTTTTTACTTTTTATCAATAGCAATTCAATGTTAAAACGAACGCATAACCCCTAGATCGGTGTGGAAGGATGTATCCTCTTGGAGTCTGTAAAACTGTGAACTTACTCTTGGTGTCCTGTGTAGAGTAAGCTGTAGAATCATTACATACACAGTAAGAGCGCATTTAAATCTTCTATGGTTTTCCCGCAGTTCAAGTGATTCGTGGCTCACAGTTTCCTACAGCGCAGAACCAATTACGACCGGGATTTCACTCGAATATCCCGCTGTTTTTATTTGTTAACTGGTGTTTGTTTTGAGGGTTATGTTGCACAGATAAGTATAGTATTATACCCTAGTTGTTATGCAAATTGTAACCAGTACGGCCTTTCCAAAAATTTATGTACGAGCCTGAGTCGAGACTAAATGTACTTATAATCAAGTTATTACTTTTTACGTTGTCTAAAATATTTAAATTCTTTAACTAGATTAAAGATGCATTTATACACTTAAATAAGATGGTTGTACAATTGAAATTAAAATAATATAGTAAAAATAATGTGATTTTCTTTTCCCTTCAGATGTACGTTTTATAACTGAATATTATGAATATTCACCATACAATTCAATGAATGTTCGAGTGAAAACACACTTTATTTGAGAGAAAGTAAGAAAATTAAAACTCTTTGTAACACAAATTATTTTTATTGCCTACACTTGTGTAATGTTTAAGAAATAGTTCATTGATGTCTTGCTAAATATGAAATTACTCAAACTGCAGTGTATTGGACTACATCTGATATGGAACTACAACTTTTGTGGACGGCCATCAATTTAGGGACAATTCGTATTAATTTTTTTAAACAGGAGTCTCTTTGTGCATAGAAATCTGCACAATTAGAAGAAGAAGAAAAAAGAATTCAAGGTTTATTTTACATAAACTGTTATTAACATAAATTAATCTGTCAAAGTAACTAACATTTAGTTTGGACATATCAATTTTCATAATATAATTTTCTGGCCTCTTTAATCATATAACATCGCACTAACTTTGGCCTTCCATGAAATCCAAAGACAGCTTGTGGCAAATTACTTTATGTGTCGTTTATGGTGTTCAACAGATCAATATCTGAATAGTCATCAATTTTGGCAACCAAACATTAATAGCACTTTCTCTAGTTTTCAAAACATGCTCCCCCCCCCCCAAAAAGGACTATCGTTTCATGTAAAGCATTCTTTAAAATAATGATTTAGGGAAAGTCATTCTCCTTCGGTTTTAAGCCTGAGAAGCACTTGATAATAGATCTTTCTCAGAAGAACTGAAAAAGCCGGCTTAATTCTGTTAAACTGTTTTTGCAAATTGATTCGGTAATTTTTCAAATGTGACACATTTAGATAAATGATTTTCTCAATATTGTAACGGCATCTACTTATTAAAACATGGCTTTACATTAATTATTACCCTCACTACAAAAGATTTAGCTGATAATTTTAACTATATAAAATATTTATGACGTTACAAAAAATTCAGATAACAATAACAAGGTGTTTAGAATTGCATATTGTTTTAGGTAGTTACAAATTAGGCCCCGGCATGGCCAGGTGGTTA
>NW_013666265.1:310035-317827 GCF_000517525.1 Limulus polyphemus
ATATATATATATATATATATTACCCACCTCTTTCGTCATTCCATTTGATGTATTTCTGCTTTTTTTAAACATACGTTTACACAATGTGATAGGTGTAAAATACATACTACCTAACGCGGCCATGCATTTTGCTCCCAAATAATACCGAATAGATTGTTTAAACTTTCATAACCAAATGGATGAAAACACATTTATGACGAACTTCAACTGTGTGGGCAGAAAGTTCATCCATATGCGAGTAAGGTGTGGCTAGCGAGAGAAATCCAATTACTTTCAAGTGTATATGTGTGTGTGTGAGTGATCAGACTCGGGTTGATAGCGTAGCAACAAATCACGTGATCATTAACAGTGGTTCTCAGTGACACTTTCGAATTCGTATAGACCCCCTTTTCTATTAAATCAGTCATTAATTATCAGGTGCTGGTTTCCGAAAGAAAATCCCTTAACACGCCTTTAAATTCCAATCCCTCCCTCGAGCCAACAACACTGATGAATCTGTAAAAGGAACTCAAGAAACGTTAATACATGAGCTACTATTCTACACTCAATTATTTTATAATTCTCCGCTTATCCAAAAAAAAAACAGCTGGATCCAAGTAGTAAGATTAACATTAGATTTTGAAGAAGTTTATTACGTAAGACCGTAAACGAAAATCTTAACTCTATGCCACAGGTGGAGGTCAAAGAGTGTTTGTCACGACCTTCTGCCATTCAGCATATCTGATATCATAGTTATAAGCTATTCATTTCACTCTACATGGCTTACATAGAAACCGTTCATGGTGGAGGAGAATAAACACTAGATACAATATACAGGGATAATGAAAAAAAGCTGTAGATATGCAGGTTCTAGAGGCTATGTGAATACAATATATAAGTTGTACAACAGACAAAAGTATTTTGATTATTGACATGAACATAACTTTGCACTCCAACTTTTCAGAGGCTGAATCAGACTGACATCATCAATTCACAGACATATCTTGAGTACAACTACCTTTGTAACTTATTTGATTTTTTGTGTACAACAAATGTCTATACTTTACTAAAAGCTTGCCACATTTCTCGTAGATACACCTAGTAAATTTGGAATTATAGTCAAGCTTCTTTCTCCAATACGAGGTCGGTCCAATGCGAGCTCGTGCACATTCTGTTAATATAAAGGCAAGTTTCATAAGCTCACCAAATTTACTTAAATTGTGGACAATTTGTATACTCGTAAATTCTTCGCAATCAAGGGAAGGCGAAACGATAAACGTAGACGATGAAAAATCAAGGTCTTAAGTCTTACTTGTTAATCATATTTATAGCTTATATTGGATTGTTTATATTTATAATCACTGTTCTTCTTCGACAAAATTAAATTATTTACTCCGTATCAACACGCTCTAATTAGAAGCGATTGTTTGATTACCAATAAATCACACGTAGAAAAAATATATTATTCCTCTTTCTTCATTATGTTTTGTTTTTGTTTGCTTTTGAAGTTAAGCACAAAGCTACACAATGGGCTATCTGTGCTCTGCCCACCACGGGTATCGAAACCCGGTTTCTAGCGTTGTAAGTCCGCAGACATCCCGCTGTGCCACTGAGGGGCGCAGAATTATGTTAAAATAAAACTAATTTATGTATATCCGTCAATAGATGGCAATAGACAGAAACCTAAAAAATAATATTTTAATAAAACTTCTAAGTACACTAAAACCAAGGTAATTTAATCCTCCTAGAGTCGAAATCATTCATGATTTATCATAAATGTAATTATCTGTTGAACTTGCTTTTAAGAAATTGTGCTTAAACGACAGTTACTGTGCTTTAACAATACATAAAATACACATTTTGGGGGACTCAAATTACATTTTAGAGATTTTTCATTTTGAATGTTGGGGGTTTTCCCCACAACTAACATAATCCTGATATCATTCTGTGATTTCTTTTTTATAATATTCGTGTCAAATAAATCGAAAGTAAATTGATTATTCGTCGTTAAGTTTGTTTTTTTTTGTTGTTGATGTTCATTTATGCACATTATGGGTTAAACGGCCAGGTCAGAGAACTCTATAGCTTTTCAGGCATATTCGTTCTTAATCTTCAGTTGCAGATCAGAAAAAAACGCAACAAGTAGGCAGTAGCCTAAAGTGACTTCTCTTAACCGAATACTGTAGTGGGGTTGACTTTCACTTTTATAACGCACCCACAGCTGAAAGTTTTTGTTGTTTTCTTAGTGCAATGCTGTACAATAGGCTATTTGCACTCTGTCACCTCAAGAATCGAACCCCGTATTTGAGCGTTTTACGTCCGTAAATGTATTGTTGACTCACTGGGAAACCTTGAATACCCAAACCGATACGTTATCCATTAAGCCACGCTCTAGCCTATTGCTTTAAAAGCAGTGTCGTCAGGTTTAGCGTATATCTAAACTACATTGATTTAAAGACAAATTTGAACCTCAGCTTTCTGGTTATCAAAACGATAGTACAACTATAAATTAAACAAATGAACATTTATTACCTACTTTAGACACTGTCCCAGGCCTCCCAGTGAGTGGCACACCCAATGTTTAGCATTATACGCTCTGAAGATTACCGCTGAGCCACCGGGGGAGGGCTCAGCTTTGTGAATATTGCTTGTTTGTTTTAAATTTCGTGCAAAGCTACACGTGGGCAGCTATTCATCACCACCCACCGCTAATTCTTGGGCTATTTTTTTACCAATGAGTAGTAGGATGGACCGCACATTATAGCAACCCCACGACTGAAAGGGCGACTATATTTGATGGGACGGGGATTCGAACCCGCGACCCTCAGATTGCGATTCGAGGGCACTAACCACCTGCCATACCAGGCCTGTGAATATTGAATTTATGTTGTGACGAAGAAAACAAAAAGTAATACCACATGTACGAGAAAATTAGCAAGTGAGATTGTTGTGTTAGCGTCTGCTGTGAATTTAGGCCTATCAGTGAACATTAATTAGTAAAGCTAACTTGTAGAGCTTGAAGTTCAAGAAAGAAAACGCTTTGTTATCACAAAGTAAATTGGGCTCGGTGTCACTATTTTGCAATAATATCCAAAAGAATCCACACAGCAACAGAAATGGTTACAACCAAATGTATGAGGGCTTAAGCATCCTGGACGGGGAAATACAAAATTGAACACTATTTCCTTGATAAGAACGGCTCAGACTTTAGCGAATAGGCTTAGGGCGGTAAAAATCAAGGAAAATTTAGTTTTAAGAATAAACTACCTCGCGCTCGCTTGACACTCTTTTTCGTTTCTTGCTAACCTGGAATGTGTTGTCGTGAACAGGAACATTGCAAAATAAAATATAAAACAGGTTTCTGCTGAACTCATTATCCTGGAACTTAAGAAACATTTTCGCACTTTTGCAGCCGGGAAGACGAAAAAAGCCCAATTCCTGTAAGTGTAATCAGTTCAGGGCAAGATATAGTTAGGGTTACTAAAGTAAAAAACAACAACTGGAAATTGTGACATTTTACTCATGTAGTGTTGATGGAGGTTGTGGCGTTTTAAAATCTTGCCTAGGGCGACAAAGTACCTAAAGTTGGCCCTAAATAAAAGTAATGAGGCTGGAAAGATACAAAAAACACAAGCAAAGCATATAAACATATATTAACAACGCGCAAAACCGATAGAAGTGATAATCAGTACTGTTTCTCCTGTCTAGAGTACCTAACCTCAGAGATTTTGCCTACTGTCAAGTAAAAAATAATAATGTTTTACTTATTAATATGCAAACTACATATAAAAACAACAATCTTTTCTTTAACGTTTTGGCTGCATAATGAAAATATCTGTAAGAATATTTAAAATATTTTGACACTAGATGATCCAGGCACTTCCAAATCTTGGATTACATTACATCTCTGCAATTGATGAATAAATTTAGTATTCCCAAAAGCGTTTAATTTCGAAGTCCAAGTTCAAGAGAGGTCCATTTCAATCAATCTACACTTTGATCAACGTGTGTTATTTGGTTATACTAGTTTCGGAGAATTCCACTCCTCATCAGTAACCCTGAACACAAGTTGACCATAGTAAAAAGTATCAAACATACTGTTGTAGAAAGAACTATACAATATAATATGAAGAAATGAATAGTGGTCAATGACACATTTCTTCACTTCACCTATCCCGTGTATAAGTTTTTCTCATAGTGACTACAAAGCACGTTCACGCCAACAGTATGTTTGATCTCTGCAATTGAAGAAGGCAACATCCTATGGTAAACGAAGTCGACTTATCGTTACAAGTAAAGTATCTATAGAAACTATCAGTGAACTAATATTCAGACTTTTAAACTAAATAAATTCGTTTTGGTAAATGCTCCAGCTATTAAAATGGTTTGTCTTACAAACAGAAAGACAACTCTTATTACGGGTCGATCAGAAACAAACACAATCAATACATGCCATACGAACACACCAACTTCGACTCGAGGCTGACATGTTCAAACTCCTGTGACACGAGTGCCATGTGTTAATTCAGCATGTGCTGAAAACAGAAAAAAAAGGGCGGTTGTAATCTGATGGATACTGACACTGTGTTAATAAATACTTGGAATTTTACCAAAACGCTGCGGTTTATTCAAATAACAAGTGACGATTAATCTAATACTAACAGAAACCCGCAAAACATTTGCGGTCAAATTAATATATTTATTGCAACAGTACTTCTTTAAGCCTTTATTAAGTACGGCTTATATAACTGTAGCTTGTGTAAGTTTTCTGCTTTAGTTGTAGTTAAGGATAAACTTTACCGTACTTAATACTATCAATAAATAAACATTTTCTACATCCTAACCTTAAACATTTTCAGTCACCCGGTGGGACAGCGGTAAGTCTACGGATTTACAACTCAAGTTCCGGGACGCAGCAGATAGCCCAATGTGGCTTTGCTCTAAAAAAATAAAACTCACAGAAAAAGACCTTTTTGAGAAAATGTTAATATGTTGTTGTACAAAGTGTCTACTAAAATATATTTACACTCGCCATTTGTTTACATTCGTGGAAATTAAGTGCGTGCGCATGCGCACTTAGATAGTAAGGTGCGCGCGCATTTTCAGGACACACAAAAACTGAGTATTATTATAATAGATGATGAATGTAGCCATCATGATGATCATTACTTTCATCAGTAGACTTCAGCATAAATAACATATAAAAGTCAACAGATCTATGTTCGATGACTGTAACCAACATGATGATAATCAACGCAAGTTTTAAAGTTTCATACACTTTTGAAAAAAAAAATATAAGCAGGAGGAAGTTGGTTGAAATTTGATGGATATAGCCTTCTTAAATTAGTATCGCTTAGCATTTGCACAGAAGAAAAATTCAAAACGCCAAAGAATATCAGTGGTAAGAACGCTACAACCCCATCTGAATATCCTTTTAGGTGAAAGAAGGATCTCGTGAATCAGAGCCTGTTATGAACTTCAATATGAAAGACAAAAAATAACTATTGCTGATTTACGCTCCTATACAATTATTTGTAGAACTTAAGAATGTCCTGTTGATCCAAAATGTAGTTATCACATCAGGAAATCTTTCTTGTGTGTATCCAGTGTTGTGCGAGCTTAAACGAAGCACTGGTTGTACCAGAGCACTGTTCAAGGTACAGATAATTGAAGTCATATTTTAATTACAACACTAGAGAAACAAAGAATCTTCTCTGTTTATAAGTTTCATATTTTACCTGAACTCCAGAAGTACAATCTAAAGCACACTCCTGCAGTAAACGTTCCACCCAACCCAGACAACAGCGTAGCTGCTATACGTGGGAACAGATCAATACAGCGGCGTTTCTGTGATCGATGAGTGTACCACATGTTATGATGATTATTATTATTATCTTAAAACTAACGTATCATATTTTCCAGAGCTTTTCTTTCGAAGAAGGTTTTTGGCTATGCGCAAAACCCGCTACACACTCTCTAAAATTCGTTTTTTTTTTTTATAGAAGTTGCTTGAAAATGTAAGGGAGTCTTACTTTTAAGATCATTAAGAGCTCGTATACCCAGTCACGAAAACTGACTTAAATGACATCGGTAACGTGTTTGTAATAATGAGCCACAGTTTCCATACTGAGTCATCGAAACTAATCATTTGTGATGAAATTAGTCTGTGACGTGAATACCAACGAACGTTTCAGTTAAAATCGGGTAGTGAACAGCTACTAAAATCCCATGAAGTGATTCATCTTTAGGTGTTCTACTACGATTTACCTTCCATGAGTTTACTGTTGGAATAAGATTAGAAGCGTAAACGTTTTCAAAAAAAAAAAAAGAATGATCCATATGGGACGTTCGAAGGTGAGTTGTTATCTGAATGTCGTTGTATAGGTCTTCGAAACATTACGGTGTTGAAATACAATATTCAATATACTTAATGTTTCCAAGTCGCTGTCACTTCAGTTAGTAGTCTGGTTCACTTTTCAGAAAGGTGGTCGACATCAAGCATTATGGGATAAGTTTTGGAAAACAGTTAATTTTGGTCAATTTGAGTGTGCTAAATTCAAAAATTGTGTTTGCCCACCTCAAAACTGAAAAAAAAGGCCGCCTATAAACCCCAAAAAATCAGTGACCATTACTTTGTACCCCAAAAAAGTGAAGGGAAATTTGTGTCTCAGGCATTTAATCGCAATGTTTTCTGTTCTTGTTACAGACCTAAATGGTTCTTTGAACTAAACAAGAGAGAATCCTCAATAGTCGCGGTACTTGAAATTCTTTTAGGCAGGATTAAAGTAAATTATGAGACCTTTGTTTCCTCTTTTTATTGCCCCCCCAGTGCAAAATGAGATGTTCAACAATGTGATGCAAGTGTTCAAAGACAAATTCGGGATGCTGTGGGGCATGCAAATGTGCGATTGCATGAACATGGACAACTAGTTTTTACTCCTTATAAGATTTTCTAAATTAACATATGACCAAACGCTATCCTCTACTATTGAGCATTGATTTTGTGTTTCAATTTACACATACCAGATACTATTTAACGCAATTATGCAGACATGGAAATGGCTACCCGTAAGCCTAAATAAACGCAATCTTTGGGGCGCCATTTTGAGTTGTTTTGGAAGAAAGAGACAAAACTTAGATTTGTGATCACCATTTTTGAATTCAGCATTCACAAATTGACCCAAACTGCATGCTAAAAGAAAATTTAACTCTATGTATTAAAAGATATATAACCAAACTCTAGGGGTAAATGGCGGCCATTTTGATTTTCGATTTTGAGGATGAAGGAGCCATTTGTCAGACGGGTAGACAAATTTGTTTTAATTCAGCACCCTCAAATTGACCAAAATCAATTGTTTGCCATAAATTATCCCGAAATGCTTGATCCATCTTTTCTAGCAGCGTTTTTGAT
Source organism: Limulus polyphemus (assembly GCF_000517525.1). Lineage (NCBI taxonomy): Eukaryota > Metazoa > Arthropoda > Merostomata > Xiphosura > Limulidae > Limulus > Limulus polyphemus. Next base: position 317,426 of record NW_013666265.1, read on the forward strand.
TACTATAACAAAATAAAAGTATCTAAAGTATTTATAAACATAGCAGGATAGGTCACTATCGCAAGAAAATATATTGTTATTATACTGCATATTTATTGTTACTTCATTGTTTTATTAGTGCAAAGCTACATAATGACCTATGTGTACTCTATCCACCACGGGAACCTGAACTCCAATTTTGAGCGTTGTAAGTTCGTAAACTTACCGCTGACCCACTGTGGAAACACATTTATTGCATAATGTTCCATAAATGGCAATGGTTTCATTATGTTGTTCAAAAGAATGATATACAGATTTCACGGCTGGTAAGCAAAGGTTTTGTTTTTGTTTGTTTTGTTTTGTATTTCGCGCAAAGCTACACGAGAGCTATCTGCGCTAGCCATCCCTAATTTAGCAGTGTAA
>NW_013666265.1:318524-319996 GCF_000517525.1 Limulus polyphemus
AGAATAACAACATTTTTACATTTTACTATGTATTGTACTGCGACCAACCCCGATACAGATATTACGACCCATAATATGGGAACACCCGAACGAGTCCACGATTTTCTCTAGAATCAAACGCATTTACATTTGTCTTCATGCTTTTCAAAAACGTAGCATTTGACAGCTGATAGGAAGAATGTGGAAACAGTTTTCTTTTAGACCACAGAACATTTGCTAATCCTTCCTTTTGCTAATCCTACAGAATTTCCAAAGTGTAATAGTATGTATACGTACATAAACTTCATCAGCTCGAGCAGAATTCTATAAACATCAGTGTAAAGAAGAATAAGAAAGCCGTTAATTTGCAACTGTAATTGAATTATACCGCATACATTGTAACTTAATTTTATATTATTTACATAATACATATATATATACAAAACCGCTCCTGAAAAATTCAACTTCAACAACAATCTTACAAAAAACGAAATATATTACTTAATATATATATAAGTTAGTAGGACTAGTAAAGAATTATGTACTAAAGCACATTTTCGAGTGTGTGTTTTCTTCTAGCAAAGCCACATCGGGCTATCTGCTGTGCCCACCGAGGAGAATCGACCCCCTGATTCTAGCGTTGTAAATCCGAAAACTTACCGCTGTCCCCCCCCCCCAGTGGCACATCGGCATGTCTGCGGACTTACAACGCTAGAATACGGGTTTCGATACCCGTAGTGGCCATAGCACAGATAGCCCATCGTGTAGCTTTGTGCTTAATTACAAACAAACAAACTGTCCCACCGGGGACCACATTTTCGAATAATTCGATTTTATTACAATAACAAGTAAAAGAGAACAAATATTTTATACAGATAAACTATAGATGTTGATAAGCTGTAAAAGTTTTAGGCAAGACCAAAAGTACAGCACCCCTCATACCATTCGGAATTTTTGTAAAAAAGTGGCAAAAAGTGTACAACAGAATGACGTGGTACGTTTATTTATGGGTCAACCGTATGTTTTTTGGGGTTTATAGCTTTATCCTTAACTAATGGTGCATATCGTCACCAGCGAGGGGCCCTAGGTAAGCTACATTGCTTTCTTTGCCCAGCTCAGTATATGCAACTTAAAACATGATGTATGAATTTTAGTTTCTCTAGGGTTACACGCAATACAATACACAGCACTGAAAGACTGTCAGGTTTGAATGGAACAGAATTTTCTTATCAGTTGTGTTGATATAGTTACAAAGACAACTTGAAATTAGAATTTCGCTTTTTAATCTTTACATTTAACAAGCAATCTCTGACTCAACGACTATTTTGGTGCGTATTGGGATGTCCCATTAGATCCGAAAATTTAAGAGCGAGTTACATGACTGTGTACAGTATGAACCAGGGATAATACTTTCCTACCAAAATGGACCACTCGCGCGCTATAGTCATGTTATTTCGCCATTATTTTAGTATTCCTATCTCCTCTTATCCTTG
>NW_013666265.1:320625-322606 GCF_000517525.1 Limulus polyphemus
TGTTATCCAATTATATATGGGCTACACCTCTGGATTCCTCATAAAGTAATGCATATTCCTGTAGATTTTCAGAAGAAAACAAAAACTTATGCCGAATATGGTTTCTACAAATTGCCCTACCATTTCTGCTGCCGTTGAGTCAGAGATAGGTTGTTAACTAATTTTTAATTTTATTGTTTTCTGGATTTGTTCTAAACTTCTCGTTAGTTACTAGATCATGTAGTATTTCTGAATAAAACATATTTATACATATTCCGCGAATCTTTTTTTTTAGGGTCCTGTAACCTGGTATTTAAAGCTATCGAATATTTTTATAAACGACAAATATATTGTCGAGGAAGCTTGTAAAAATTAACGCATACCGGTGTATATTTCTCTTTATAAAAGAATCGTGTTAACCTGCGAGATCCAAATCTCCAAACAAATAGATGACGACCACAGATGCGAGATCCAGGCTGTAAAAAAAAATGATTTGGTACAATCAATGAGGGCAGTGTATTTGTTTGCCTGTAGGTCTCTAGGAAAAGTAAATATTGAACAAGAAATGTCGAAGAAACATCACCGTTGGGAATGTTTGTTTGTTTTGAATTTCGCGCAAAGCTACACGAGGGCTATCTGCGCTAGCCGTCCCTAATTTAGCAGCGTAAGACTAGAGGGAAGGCAGTTAGTCATCACCACCCACCGCCAACTCTTGGGCTACTCTTTTACCAACGAATAGTGGGATTGACCGTCACATTATAACGCCCCCACGGCTGAAAGGGCAAGCATGTTTGGTGGGACGGGGATTCGAACCCGCGGCCCTCAGACTGCGAGTCGAGCGCCCTAACCACCTGGCCATGCCGAGCCCCATTGGGAATGAAACCGACAATGGTTTCTGGTTTCAGGATTTTCACAAATTCATATATTTTTGGATGTTCATAGAGGAGTTCTTCGGTGATTAGAGTTCAATATGATCCTACCTGGAATGTGTAATAATAGTTGCATTTGTCTGTCATGTATATACACAATATATGACGATGTTGTGTTTGATAAAAGGGAAATCTGAAAATCACACAAACCAGTCAATTCTCCACTTAGTCTGTATTTGCATCTATGGCAAAGCTTCTAAGAGTATCTGCCGCAGTCCCTAATTTTGAGCTACTGATGAAACAGAAAGCAACTAGTCAGCAGCACCCTACCGCCCACGCTAAGGAACTAACTTTCATTCATAAAATGCACCCACAGCTAAAAGTACAGGGAGTATTTTATGATCGTACGGATTCGAACCCGACTCGCCCACTTCGAAATTCCGAGTTTTATTACCAGGCCAACCCGAGCCTAAACAACCTGTACATCTTAAACATTTCTCCCACCAACCATGACCCCCCATGAAGGTCTTGTGTCTCACTGAGTATCATTTCACTGTATAGGTTGAAGAGATCTGGTGAGAAATCACATCTCTCTCTAGCCCCTATTCACTTATTTGACCTTCTGTTCTCACGGCTGCTGTTTGTTACCAATATAGGATTCTGATTATTCGGATGTCTTTCCCATCTATGTCAAAATTTTGTAACATTTCAAAATTTTGTTCATGTTGTACCTTATTATTATTATTAAAGAACTTTTAACACAAAGAATTCTAATTGTAATTTTCTACAGAACAATTACATCAGTGACCGTATAATATTATTAACGAATGTCAGCGCAAAAACGTTAAATGTAATTTTCAACAAAATAATTACATCAACAACCACTTAACATTATTATAATGTGTTAGCACAATGCATTAAATTTGGAATTTTCAAAATAACAATTACTTCATTGACCATATAATTTCATAAAAAAGTATTTCAAATTTCTAAATGCGCCAGAAAAAAAAAAAAACTTTGAAAGCAAAACAAAGACAAATAAATACAAACAAACCCAAAAAGGAAGGCCGTCCGCATATCATCTTCACCTATTATTTCCATCTTAAAAAGAAAAAAGAAAGACCGATAAAAGT
>NW_013666265.1:323451-333495 GCF_000517525.1 Limulus polyphemus
CGGAAAGTGATTCAGATTTTCACAGTTTATCGTTTCTTTATACGGAAAGTGATTCAGATTTTCACAGTTTATCGTTTCTTTATATGGAAAGTGATTCAGATTTTCACAGTTTATTGTTTCTTTATATGGAAAGTGATTCAGATTTTCACAGTTTATCGTTTCTTTATAAGGAAAGTGATTCAGATTTTCACAGTTTATCGTTTCTTTATACGGAAAGTGATTCAGATTTTCACAGTTTATCGTTTCTATATAAGGAAAGTGATTCAGATTTTCACAGTTTATCGTTTCTTTATACGGAAAGTGATTCAGATTTTCACAGTTTATCGTTTCTTTATACGGAAAGTGATTCAGATTTTCACAGTTTATTGTTTCTCTATATGGAAAATAATTTCAGAAAATCCATTTTCATAACACTTTAAGTGCTTTACAGTTTCTAACTAGTTCATTCTTTTCAAATGATTTACAGCTTTGATTGAGTGGAAAAGTGACTAAAAAAAAGGGTCCGTTTTGGTTTAGTTTTGAGTACTTACAACTGAACGTGCCCGCCATCTGTTTTTTACCCACATTAGTGAAACTGGGAATATACTTCTGTTAACTATAGTTAGAACTCTTGTTTTCAAGTTGATAGTTTGTGAAGAGAAAACAAATTGTGACAACAAAATGCTCTTAGGAAGCGAATGCTTTTATTGTTACAACTTAAAGACTATTGGACAGATGAAAACCATTAAAAATTGGCAGCCCTATGGGAAACTCTTACACTACTTATACATATACTACCAGAAAGAATGTAAATAAAACCATATACATAAAGTGTTTATTTATATTCACTAAATATGGCCTGGTGGTTGGGGCGCCCGACTCGCAATCTGAGGGTCGCGGGTTCGAATCCCCCTTACATCGGACATCCTCGCCCTTTCAGCCGTGATGGCGTTATATAGTGACGGTCAATCCCACTGTTTGTTGGTAAAAGAGTAACCTAAAAGCTGGCGGTGGGTGGTGTTGACTAGCTGCCATCCCCCTAGTCTATCACTGCTAAATTAGGGACGGCTAGCGCAAATAGCCCTCGTGTAACGTTGCGCAAAAATTCAAAACAAACCAATCTGCACTAAATAATTAGTGTAGTGATACTTATTATTTAATATTCGCAACGAAATAAAACGCAGGCGTTCAAATTATGTGCCCCCCCCCAGTGGCACCGCGGCATATCTGCGGACTTACAACGCTAGAATCCGGGTTTCGATACCCGTGGTGGGCAGAGCACAGATAGCCCATTGTGTAGCTTTGTGCTTAATTACAAACAAACAGTCAAATTATGTAGCAGCAAAATTATTGATTTCACATTACAACTCTCCCATGCCTGAAAGGGTGAGTATGTTCGGTGGCTGAATTCGAAACCTAACCATCAGGCCATGTCAGGCCCCAAATTTTACAGCCAAGAACTTTACTATACTACCAGATTGTTTCTTCTACTATTATTTAAAATGTTTATGTGGATTAAGAATAATTGTGTTTGTTATTTTCTGTACAATTGAATAAAAGTTCATTTAAGCTGCTGCCCCCCCCCCTCCTCCTGGTAGTTCAGCGGGAAGTCTGAGGACTTATAAAAAAATCGGGTTTCGAAATACGCGGTTGTAAGAGCACAGATAATCCTTTATGTAGCTTTGTGCTTAACAAGTTATTTAAGCTATAATAATGCGAAGTAATAATCTAAGATAATTTTGTTTTTCCAATTATTGGCTTTTTCAAGTATCAATCTTCTCAAGTAGTCTATTCCAATTTCTTTACAAGTCTTCCTAATTATTTTATACTTCTACCATTCAGCCCTCACTGCTAACTTCTCTACTGCTGTTGTTGTTTTGTTAGTGCAAAGCAATACAACGGACTATTTACGCTCTGTCCACGGCGAGGAATCGAACCCCGGATTTCAGTGTTGTAAGTCCGTAAATTCATCCCCTCTACTGTAAAATAGAAAATGTTAATACAGATTTTATAATTTTATAACTGTTAACGACAGTTGTAAATCGCCATTTACGATAAAATTGGTAAAATTCCCCCCCATCGTGTTGCGTACTTCTTCTTTATGATTGGTCGAGAATTATACGGAAAATGTTTAAAGTTTAGTATATCATGAAGAACACAACTTTTATTTTTAAGCAGTTAGTTTTAACTGCAAGGTATAGGTAAAAACATTCGAATATTAGATTACTTACAACGTTCCAGGGTTACTTTTTTCAGAAGAAGAAAAAAAACCTTCATTCCACAACGATAATTGGTAACGTACCTACAGCATCTTTGGTCCGAGGATGACAGGATGATATTATTTTGTACAATATAAAATATTTATATCTATTTTCATCATTACTTCTTGATGTTCGCAACTGCATCATTATATAGGCCATCCTCTGGATCAACCCTTCACTTTACCGTTATAAGCTTTCGTGTTTATAACGGTAAAGTGCAGGGTTCGATCCATGCATCTATTACGCTGCTTTGGACTTAACAATAAACTAATCATTATTATAATTGAAATATAAGCTATAAATGTTTCAAAGAAGTAGCTTAACCACGAAAATCACTATAAATAATTAATTTTTTATAAGAATATAATCTGAGCCATTTTTATGGATTTGAATAAGTTCTGAAGATCTACGAGTTCTCTCTGAGATTCAAAGCAGTTAGTGACTTACACAAAATAACTCAATAGACCTAACATTTGCTATTGAGTGTTTTAGGTCCTTTATGTCATCGGTTGTTTTGTTTTTAATGGTTTTAAATAATATCGAATCATATGTAAAATAGTAGGACTCGCTTTTCTGTACAAAATGCTACTATTTGAGAATAAAGCAATTAAACTGAATGATCATTTTCTGGGCAACACCTTGTTAACTGTTTACGTTGTTTTGATTTTTACTACCTGTTCAACATTAGGTCCATTTATCTTATTCTGTATTAATTAATTCTGGTATTTCCACCCACAGAAAGTTTTCGAAGACCAATTGAGTCGATATTTAAGCTCCAACCCAACTCTGGCGAATGTATGAGCTACATTCTCTAAACAGCATTCTTATATTACATACTAGATCTCAAGTAAATTCCATTCTTAATCCATCATTCACGTGTGAAAAATGTTAGCAAACAAACTGAAACCAAAATGGTGCCAGGTCAATATTTCTGTATTACAGGTCTTTGACAAAATATGTCGAAACACGAAAAATGTGTCATCTTATACATTGACAAAAAAAAAAAAAAAAAACATCTTTATTTAGTTTCTTAATGAAATATAAAGCTACTCACTGGGCTACCTGTGCTGTACCCACCGTGAGTATCGAAACCCGATTTTTAGCGTTATAAGCCCTCAGATTTGCCGCTGAGACACCGGTGGCACATGTCTTAGAAACTCTTCATTGAAATATGCTAAGCATTGATTCTTTGGTATCACTGTCATATTTTGACGATTTCTCATTCCATGTTTCTAGATCCATTTTTTAATTGAATTCCTCTTGCTTGCAGTAAGTAACATTCTAAAACTGATTGCTGTAACCATTTTTCAAAGCAAATATACATATACATGTTTTTTCAAGGTTCTTTTGATACCGCATTTCGATTCATTGATGTAATTTCAATCCATTTGGGTGATTTATGTTCTCATAGTATCGCAGCTTTTTTTTACCAAGTTGAACGCTTTAAAAAAAAACGTGATAAACGTTATTTTTCAAAATAAAATTTGGATCATAAATGTAACTATTTTCTTTATCTTTTTAGCAAATAAATCGTATGAACTAATGACTCACTTTATATTAACAATATTCACCACTTCTGTTAATGCAGTTTATATATATATAATACTAATTAAACAAACAGTCTCGCCAAAATCATTCGTAATATATTTTTAAGGCTGGTTTTCCAATGCATTCAAAACGCCCCCCCCCCCAGTGGAGCAGCGGTATCTCTGTAGATTTACAACGCTAGAAATCGGGTTTCGATACCCGTGGTGGGGAGGGCATATATGTATAGCTCTTTGTGTAGCTTTGTGCTTAACTAGAAACAAGCATCCAAAACAATGAAGCTGACGTAATACTGAATTATAAATAAAAGCAACTTTTATAGCGATTGCATTCAAACATAAATATACACACATCAAAAATTAAAATAAATTTAATTATAATACGATTATTGGCTTTTAACTAATATGTACCATCTAAATGTATGCTTTATTTTTATTGCTTCGAAAATCTACTAATTTTTAAGAGTTGGAATTACTTTTCTACGAGTTTAAAAACATATACTTCATACTCGAAATCGCAAAGCAGCATTTGGAAACAAATGAGCAGGGTGTGGCTTACTTGTTTAGTGCCGGGTGGCGTATCTAAATGTACAAGATTAGCATGGAGAAGTGCTAAACACGTTCCACACTTTCAACTGTAGATGCCTTATAAGATGGGCCGTCTACTTCATTAATCAACTGAAAGCCCTTGCGCGGCAAGTACTTCTGAGTGCATACTTTTCCTCTGGTCAGTGGTTCAAAATTAGAGGTAGCTGTGTCGCATATAATACCATTTAGATTGAAAATAGCAAATAAATACAGGGTAAATTGTGCGAATTGTTTTGTTAAAATTTATTGCCAAGAAAGTGATTACATAATTACATATCTCATAAAAAGGTATGTTTGTTTGTTTTGAATTTCGCGCAAAGCTACACGAGGTTTATCTGCGTTAGCGTCTCTAATTTAGCACTGTAAGGCAGCTAGTCATCACTACCCACTTCCAACTCTTGGACTACTCCTTTACCAACGAATATTGACCGTCACATTATAACGCCCACACGGTTAAAAGAGCGAGCATGTTTGGTGGGACGGGGATTCGAACCCGCGACCCTCAGATTGCGAGTCGAGTGCCCTAAACACCAGGCCACTCCGGGCCTTTTAAAATGTGGATTTATATGAATTGTAATTAGTAGTACTGATTTTTTTTTAGTAGTTAAGCGCAAAGCTACACAAAGGATTATCTCTACTCTGCTCACCACGGGTATCGAAACCCGGTTTCGAGCGTTGTAAGTCCGCAGACTTACCGCTGTGCCACTAGGGGGGAGGGAGATAAAAAGGTATGAAAAAAAGGCTTAATAATTGGCAAGATATTTAAACTTATCTTTACTCTTTTTAGAATTTTCGCACGAAGCTACGCAAAAGCTACTGTGCATTGCTGTCCCTAATTCTGAAATAATAGAATAGACGAAGGCAGTTTGTTAACAGCCCTCACTGCCAATTCTTGAGTCAATGGTGTTGGACTAAATAGTGTGAGGATGTTCGGCTTGCATTCTGCCGGTTGCGGAATACGCACTGAACATGCTCGTCCATTCAGTCGTGAGGGAATTATGATGTTACGGTCAGTCCCACTATTCATTATTTTAAAAAAGCAGCACAAAAGCTGACGGTTGGTACTGCGGAATGGATATTTTCCTTCTGTTCGGCAGTTAAAAATTAGGGTCGTCTGCAGATAACCCCTAGTAGCTTTGCCGTAATAAACAAATTATTGCACACCCACGGCTCTAAAATGCGAAGTACGTTTTTACGGCAACAGGACACGAGCCATGAACCATCAGATTCACAGTCCGGTTACACTAACCACTAGTTCACATACGGTCCAACTTATTATCTAAAAGCCTCTACAAAACGTTTTCGTGGTTAAAATAAAATAACAAGTTTAATGAAATTGTCTTTATAAGTAGTTTGTTTGTTTGTAATTAAGCACAAAGCTACACAATGGGTTATCTGTGCTCTGCCCACCACGAATATCGAAACCCAGATTCTAGCGTTGTAAGTCCGCAGACATGCCGCTGTGCCACTGGGGGGCATTATAAGTAGTAAAACGATTTAAATGGGTCCATTTCGTTTTATTAACGTTGCTGTTTTTTTTTATCAACTAAAGCAAATTTCACAACGTCGGACGAATACCAAGAAATTACTAGTTCAATCCAACTGGGAAATTATCCCTCTCTAGTTAATGATATAAAAACACTGCCCTAATTTATAATAGATAATAACTCAAATAACTTAGTTATTCCGCTAAGATTATTCAGGTAATTAATTGTTAGCACGTGGCTCATGATTCGTGGATGGAAAAAGCTCGAAGTTCTGTTCACCTTGAACTTTCAGTTGTTCATAAAACAAAATTATATATAAATCACAATCAAAACGACTTCGAAAAAAAAAACTGATTTCCGTTCACGATTATTGACGCTCTCTCTCTCTCCCTTTTTGTTTCATTACCAAAAACCTCCCACGGGAAGTATAAAACATTCAGGAACCGAGAACATCACAGTAAAAATTAATTAGAAAATAACACTGTTGTTATTTCTGTGGTGAGACTATATATATTGAAACCCACAAATCTTGACGTTTTATAACTATGTCTTAGATGGCAGAAGCAAAACAAACGGTGATACTATCCGATACATTATCTATTAATGTTTGTTTGTTTTGAAGTTAAGCACAAAGCTACCCAATGGGCTATCTGTGCTCTGCCTACCACAGGTATCGAAATCCGGTTTCTAGCGTTGTAAGTCCGCAGACATACCGCTGTGCCACTCGGGGGCTTATTTATTAATACTTATTCACATATACATAGATACTCAAAAAATCGCGTGTTACGAATTCTTCGGAACAGTACGTATTTATATGCTATGATCATTTTCGTCGATACTAATCCAGTTTGTAATACTGTCTGTTATTATTTTGATAATCAATTCGAAAGTCTAATGAAGACAAACTATCGAACTAGCACAGTTTTTACCCACACGCCGGTTACTGCGACGACGCATGAAACATTTCGAATATATCTTATCAGTAAATAGATTAAACACAAAAACTTTAGTTTATTTTAGAATGAAAATTTCTTTAAAGTAATTTTTTTTTTTTTTTACACATTCAATATATTACAGATATTTGCTACTGTGCGCACTTTCCGTGATTGGTCTCGTGTTTTTCTGTACAATATATTATTCGGTTTTTAAAACATTATATAAATTTGATTCGTATGGTTAAGTACTTTACCATGTAATGTGATGGGCAACTCCTTTTTCCTCAAAATACTCATTTCCGGCTTACACCATTCCTTTATTAAAAGCTGTTTGTGCGTAGAGATATTTTATCTATATTCAACGTAATACCCTAGATACTGGTAAAGCTGCATTTCTTCTCTGCGCTGTGTCCACTACAAGGATCGAACCCCGAATTTTAGTGTTAAAAGCCATGAAAAACATTGCTAAGCCATCGGAGGATTGGTTGGTTATTTAAAAAAGCTGTTCGCCAACGCTACCAATAAACTCACCACCATATCCAATTAACAATATCTTTATTTTACGAATATATATATATATATGTATATAATTTCTTTGGAAAATGTAATGTATCTGCCGTCGTCTCTAATTTTGAACAACTAACAACAGTTAGAAGCACCCTACCGTCCACAATTCACAGTAAATAATTGACTGCCGCTCTCATAATGTATCCACGTCCTAAAGTGCGGGGATGTTATATGTTTTTTATCGATTCGAACCCGGTTCTCCAGCATCAAAATCCAGAGCTCTATCACGGGGCCAACCTACATCTTCTCTGTATGGCTACTACTCCCCGTTTGACTTAAATTTGGTCAGAAACTACTGTTTTCGTTGGAGCTCATCATGAGATAATGAAAGTTACAAATTCGTCGTATGCGAAATTACGTTGAAATCTACGAATAAAATTAAGTTCTAATGTAAGACACTCATGAGCACAAATAAAAATATGATGAAAACCTAGAGAGCTGTTATTAAAATAAACCATTATTTAACTGATGCAATATTAATAAACGCTGGTATATATAAAAATAACATACGTCATTAACGCCTTTAACAGTTTCAATTATAAAACACTAATACGGAATAATTACGAGATAACTGAATTGGAATTTATAATATTTTAACTACTGTAAGACAAATACCACTGCAGTCACTCAACGAGACACAACGCATCCCTCACGAGAATCTCATCAATACTCGAAAAGAATGAAGTTAGATAAGCGCAGAGGACATTCCAGTCGATCAATCAAAGTATCGTCCAGTTTAGCAAGAAAGAAATAGGCATTATCACCCATTAGGTTAAAGTATGGACCAATTGCATCAGCATATGACAGTATAAGAATCGTAGGAAAAGTTCCTATAATGTATAATATTAATGACACCATTGTGCAGGATGTATAGGTCTGTTCGTCCACTATTTCTTATCTCTTCCCGCATGTTACTTTTGTGTATGAAAATGTAGTAGTTTCTGGTTTCGGTTCTCTAAAAAATAAGAACACACCTGCTAGTGATTGAAGTGTGAAATGTGACCCATATGTATGTAGAATATTGATGTATGTGCTGTATGTTTACTAGACATATCATTGGCACTATTGTAGGCACAGTATTTTGTTCTTTGCTTTGAATGGATTACATCGGATTGGGCGTTTGTCATACAGATAGGTCTCGTAAAGAGTGTTTGTGTCTGTAAACTGACGTGGCGCCTAACTGCAACGGAAAACACCTAATTCAATCTCGAATCAAGTAAGACGACCACCTTAACTTTGAATGTTTTCACCAACTAAGATGAACGTCACGAAAAAGTTAATCTTGTTATATTATAAATATCATTTCTAGTTTAAACAAAGATTGGGCAAAGATTGAAGAAATGCAGTTCTTCTGGCTGGGGCCCATTCTGATCACCAAGATGGGTAAAATGCCCCCCACCCTTCCATCTAATTTACAACTGCAATTTAAAAGAAATTCTGCATTCAGCAACAACATCTAGATCACTTAAATCATAATTTGATGCTCACGCCAAGGATCGGGAAGGTTATGCGCTGTGCGCAGTATCTAAGACAATGACGTAAAGGAACGTGGGTAGTAGTGTGGGGCAAAGACTATTGTGGATTATAATCCAATTGCGGAAATAATCATCAATGGTGTGCGTTAAGACGGCCCCACGCAAGGGGGGGGGGGTGTCTTATCTTCATCCACTCATCGTAAAGCAACCGCACGTTATAAAAACGTAAGTGAACTTAAACAGTGTTTATTTTACGGCATATTCAGCTGTCTATAATTTCCCATTGTTTAATTGAAGTGAAATTTCCCGAAATATCTACCCTGCAGCCACTCAAATTAAAAGTGCTCACTTTAGCTCAAAAATGTTTTTCAAAAATGCGCTTTGATCGTTCACAATAGTACCCTGCATCAGTGTGCTTATACATGGAGTCACGTGGAAACTAGTTACAAAGAATTAACTCTGATGGCCGCACGTCACAAATGATGATATACAGAGGTGGCCGTTTTACAGTAGGGGACCGTCATATCTCACTTTCTTCTACTCCACGATTAAGGTGAGAAGGAATCGACAATTAAATAATGGTTGTTCGGTTGTGACTGATGGTGTTTGTAATTAAGCACAAAGCTACACAATGAGCTATCTGTGCTCTGCCAACCACGGGTATCGAAACCCGGATTCTAGCGTTGTAAGTCCGCAGACATGCTGCTGTGCCACTGGGGGGCGGTTGTGTTGTGGATGATAACCTGCCTTCTCCAAGTATACGGAAATGTTTACATTCTACTTGCGACTCAAATATTCATAAGCTTATTTGCAACAGCCTGTTGTGACTAGACGGCATACAACCATATGATGGTCCTGCACATGAGCGAAATATCTATAAGTTTTTCTCCAAGGCCTACAGTCATGGTTCGTGAACAATTTGGAACACTTTACGCTGTAGTGGCTAATTAGACAATATTTTATATAAGACTACTATAAAACACAGCTACATGACCAAATATTTGCATTTATGATCATATGATTTAACATAAGATGCTTGATTTGGAGGAAAATAAACCAGAGTGAATTGAAGTGTTTTCATACCAGTTCTATTGCTTTGTTATAACGGTAACATTACATCTTCCGATTACACAGGCCTGCGAATTTAAACTTCATAAAAGTTGTTTTGGTTTTAATAACGGATTTTCCATAATTCACCTAAACAGATT
>NW_013666265.1:334413-345265 GCF_000517525.1 Limulus polyphemus
CGTCATCGAATTTGAACATTTTCTTAAATCGTTTACGTAACCATGGCAACTGAATAATGCACGAAGTTAGCTTTATTTGATTACAGACTTTGGTTTCTCACAATCAGGGTTAAATGAATCAGCGATAATAAATAGTTAAAACTTGGCAACTCAAACTTTACTGAACCAGGATTTTCAACAACTTCGATCAGCAAGATCTATATCTTTACGCTATTGTTGCACAGCTTCACTACTGTTATTACTAGTTTATGATCTGACCTTATAACAGCAGTGTCGCTCTTTAAAATAACTATCGACTATTCCAATAGAATATGGTGCCTCTAAACTTTCAAGCGAAGTATTTTCCATTACTGCCTTTCACTGTCTATAAAAAAATGAAAACAATATGAGTATTTTAAAAAACCTTTACACGAAAAACTTCCAGTAACGTTTTGATCCTCACTGATATCCGAAGGTGAAGACGAAGGATTTCTCATATTTTCAAGACTGTCAAGCTTTGTCGGAAATTTAGTTTAAGAAATCTGAGTACGTAATGTTAGCCGTTTTTGTAAATCGACTCGGTAAGCCATAGTTTAGTGATAGTACGTGATTTTAACTGTTTTTGTAAATCGTCTTTGTAAGTCTAATTTTAGAGAGAGTACTTGATGTTATCTGTTTTTGTAAATCAGCTTGGTAAGGCTTAGTTTAGAGATAATATGTGGTGTTAACCGTTTCTGTAAACCGTCTTGGTAAGGCTCGGTTTGAAAAACTGTGATGTTATCTGTTTTTGTAAATCGACTTGATAAGGCTCAGTTTAGAGAGATTACGCTATTTTAACTGTTTTTTGTAAATCGTATAGATTGCAAACACTTTTTATAAGACAGTGGGTTTTATTAAATTGTTGGGTAGTGTACTGATATTTTGAAAGTTGGCTCTTAAGGGTTGGACCTGGTCGTTACAGCAGTTCAGATTTCCTGATTATAGTTTTTATTCTCTTGGAGATAGCTTGGTCAATTAGATTGTTTGTTTGTTTGTAGTTAAGCACAAAGCTACACAATGGGCTATCTGTGCTCTGCCCAACACGAGTATCGAAACCCGGATTGTAGCGTTGTAAGTCCGCTGACATACCGCTGTGCCACTGGGGGCAGATGGTCAATTAGAGGTGATATAAAAGTAATCTTTGGAAAAGTGTTTTTTTTTCTTCCTTGTTTATCTGTGGTTTTTCATGTTGGAAGTGTGATGCTGATTTTGGTGCTCATAGTCTTTGAAAATTTGTTCGAACAAATTTGTTTTTTTTTCACTACAGTTGCGATCAATTCTTTTTTAATTATCAATAACTGCGCCTTTCTTGAAAGCTTTAGGATGATGGGAGTTGAAGTTAAGGAAGAGAAGTTTTCTAATTGGTTTGTGAAACAAGGCAGATTGTATATTATCGTCATTGTCGATCCTTAAGGTAACGTCAAGAAAATCTATGTTCCTCTTGGCATTCGAGTGATTCAGGTGAATTGGATGTTTGGGTCTATGGAACTTAGAAAATCTAAAAATCTGATTTAAGAAGGTAGACTGTGGTTCCATAGTCAAAACACATCATCGCTGTATCTAAACCAGAGATCATGGCCGGTGTTGGTATCTTGACGCCACTTGTCTCGTGCCTTTGTTTCAAAAACGTGCATAAATATTTATGGCATAAATAAGAGAGAGAGTCTATTACCCATTGAGACACCACTTAGTTGGTGATATAGTTTGTTGTCAAAACGAAAATATTCATTGTGAAGTCTGAAATGCAAGATTTCTCTGACAGTGTCTATTGTCAGTCCGTACACCTACAGATTGTTTTTGTGATTCAAGATGAATTCACACACTAGATTGATGCCATTTTCTGTTTGTATAGATGGGTAAAAGAACTACGACGTCCAGTGTAAAGAGTATCGTTGTGTTCGACACTAAGTGAGGTAGATCCTTAATTAGCTCGCAACAGCAGGTCTTGTGTATTATCTAAGTGTGCTGGAACCAGCTAACGTGTAACATCTGCCATCATACGTACACAGGAGAACTGGAAGAACCTTACACGCAAGGACAGGAGAACATATTGACATTCTTTATAAACAACATTAAAGAAGCGCAGTTGCAGATCATTTTTTAACTAATCATGGACAAGTAACACCTGATTTGAAACCACCATTCTCCATACAAATCCTCACTAAATCCACCAAGTACACTGACAGAAAATTCAATGAAGCTCATCTCATCGAACAACTACGACCACAGATGAATAGGGACAAAGGATGGTACCTATAATTTTAATTATTTTTTTTTCATTCTATATTTTTGTTATTTCAATCCATAACTTGGATAGAACTTTTGTTCACTGCAGGTAACTATTTATTATTTCAACAATAAGCTTCACTGCTTAATATGTCAAACGCACGTGTCCCCCGCTGGGACAGAGGTAAGTCTTTGGGTTTACACTGCTAAAATTAGGGGTTCGATTCCCCTCGGTAGACACAGCAGATAAGTAGATGTGGATTTGCTATAAGAAAAACACACAAACGCACGCTGTAGAAATGCACGCTATAGATTCGAATAGAATTTATTATTTAAACCATTTGAAGATTTGTACTGTCAGTTACGGTTTATGTTTTAGTGGAACGCTTCTGAAGAAGCTGTAAAGCGAAACGTTGATTCTTCAATTAACGAAATACAACAATTTGGTGTTATAAGGTGGTTTATTTTCAGTATTAAATTGTTTTCTATACACCAATATGCACCACAGCAATTAGATAACATATGAACAGTGTTGTCAGTTGATGGATCCAAATGAGAGACCTTGGGTTTTTACCCCCACACATACACACACGCTTCCAAGTGCCCCAAAAATGTTTTTGCGTAAAATGACCATTAATCAAACCATTAATCAATCTCAAAAATGATTATACTCGGAATATGAGCATGAGCTCGGAATATAAGCAACAATACTATTACTTATACACTTCTCAATACTTCACAAAACACCACATTTTTTAATTGGTAAGGAAAACATTAGTACGTGCTTCCTTTTTGTTGCACCGCCTTTCTTGTCGGAAAAAAAATATTTTATCCAGCTCTGCTTCGCTCTGCAGAGTTGTGTATAAAAATCGGGGCACAATCGTTCTTCACATAAGCGCTATACATATTTAGCCATACTGGTGTAGTAGCTATCTAACATCAAGGACAACTTTCTATCTGTCTATGGATGCATCTCCTCCTAAGCGAGTAGACCGATCCAGACCAAACTTCGCATGCTAACGTAGTAGTCCAAATGCAAATTGAATTCACATTCAACTTCCACATATATCTAAAATAAATTAAAATATCTTATGGAATAACCCGCATATCATTAATGCAATAGCTATTTTAGTAGTTAAGTTTGGATAAATCTCACAACACAACAAAATTATACAAGTCAAAACTGTAAATAAAATACTCAGCATATTGGCTTGTTTCCCATAATAACCAAAATATACAGTACATATATAATATCCAGCTACAATGCGGAACGTTGGTATCTTGATAGGGATTTGGTTGTGTTGTTGTGCGCGACCTGGGAGGGTCAGGTTCTTTCGGACCTCTTCTTATCTGCTTAACTGTGTTTGGTGTAAAATGTCAAATGCTATATTCAATATTTATGAAATTATAATGAGGAGAATAGAGATATTGCTTCTGTTTAAGTTTACCGCTCTTTTCTGATCCACACCATTTAACTTCCGGTTTATACTAGGGTTAGAATAAACGTTTAAGCCTGAATTAGAGAAAAACTGCTTAACTGTGTTTGGTGTAAAATTCAAATGCTATATTCAATATTTATGAAATTATAATGAGGAGAATAGAGATATTGCTGCTGTTTAAGTTTACCGCTCTTTTCTGATCCACACCATTTAACTTCCGGTTTATACTAGGGTTAGAATAAACGTTTAAGCCTGAATTAGAGAAGTATTTCACAACTAAAATATTTTTAGGATATTTCTTACTTCTTGATGTAGAATATAGTTTTCCGTAGAAGTAAAATTCAAGATTATTATAAATTTAATACATTAAATGTACCAAACTCAGAAAGTAGAAATATTGACCACATCTCTAATGTGAAATGGGCTGCTTTGAACAAGAAGTGACGCAACTGCTTTGTAATTTCTGCCAAGTTTCTTGCCTCTACTGCCAAACCTCCTCACTTCCGATCTGCTTCCCCTGTCCTACAACAGTTATCTTGGAGAATGAATGCTATTGAAAATTCTTGCAGAGTTTTGCTCATAATTACTAAATTTATGCGTGTTTTCCTCGTTTTTAAGAGAAAAACAAAGACGGAGGAATGCAAGAGCTTCATAAAAGAAAGCCCATTATGGACTGAGAGTTCACTTTTACTTGTAGACTTTCACCGGATCTGTCGGGCTGTCAGAAATTTGCCTCACAAAAAAAAAGTCCAATTACACATCTACGTAATTATTATCAGTGTCCTGTGCCTGTTCTTTCAATATCGGAACAATAATGAAGGTTGAAAAAGTATTAAGTATTCCTGCTAATGTTTGAAAATAATTTCATCCTTGATACTTCATCAATTCTGTAAAAACTACAATTTAGTGCTTAAAGCTGGTTTACAACACAAGATAGAAACTTAAAATGTCTTACAAAGCAAGTACCACTGTATCAGTAAATGGTCACATGCCACTATAATGTCCTTAAGCTGAGTAAATGATATATCTGCCAGTACAAAATAATACCTTAAAAGAGTAATCACTAATTTGTTAAATCGAGGTTTTACAACATAACCCGATATCGAAATCTTCCTCTCGGAAATAAGTCATTACTCTACGTGTTTGTAGAACTGCTCACCAGGTGTCAGCTGTTTAAGAAATAAAACGATTCTTGGTATTGATCCTTATATAGCAACTTACAAAAAAATTTGAGATATTAATTATATCCTCAACAGTGAACAGTGAAATAAAAGCCATTTGAGGTCAATCTATAAGCGCACAGAGCACATGTACCTGAATGCTGTCGATAAGTTAGACACGGCGCCACCTAGACCAAATGGGATTAATTAAAATATCCGTTCAACAACTTAGTTTTATTTTAGTAAATTTCAAATCACAAGTAATATCAAGAGAAAAAAAAGCAAAGCTTATATAACTAATTACTTTGATTAAATTTCATAGTTATTGCCTTAAAAATTTATTTCCAAATTATATTCAAAGACCAGGAAATCTGTCATATATCAACTTATGTACAATAGAAGGGAATTTTCAGGGAAGAATGGCGACGCTGCCGTCGATACAATAAGAGCTTTTCAAATACACTCAAGCGTTATGCTTTCTTGTGGTGAGGACCCAACATACAGCCTTTGGCGTCAACTCTAATAAGATTACAGTGGTGACCGGAATGACGATACATATATTTCACGGTTATGTGATGTGCTGTTCTTCATCTTGATGGTGTGTATAAGAAGAGCCATTCTTAAAATTTCGAGTCGTACTGTTGGTTGCTTAGATGTTTTAAGCCACTTTTAAAAGGTTCATCCTTAAAGAAAATGTCCAAATTAAAAGAAACTCTTTCAAAACTTCACATATAAATGAGTTTTCTTAGAATAACTTCCTGGTGTCTTACTTTTACATTTTCATACGAATCACGAGCAACTAACATTACAAAACGCATATTCTATTGTTTAATGTTTTTATTTCAGCAAAATTCCTCACGCTTGTTTGTTTGTTTGTTTTGAATTTCGCGCAAAGCTACACGAGGGCTATCTGCGCTAGCCGTCCCTAATTTAGGAGTGTAAGACTAGAGGGAATGCAGCTAGTCATCACCACCCACCGCCAACTCTTGGGCTACTCTTTTACCAACGAATAGTGGGATTGACCGTCACATTATAACGCCCCCACGGCTGAAAAGGCGAGCATGTTTGGTGGGACTGGGATTCGAACCCGCGACCCGCAGACTGCGAGTCGAGCTCCCTAACCACCTGGCCATGAATTCCTCACGCACTGATATTAGAACGTAGCACAATGATTCTTCTTTCGTTAGGATCCAAATACCATTACGTATTCATTGTTTATACGTTCCACGGTATTGAAAACATGAAACGTCGTAAATCTTCTATACGTAGTTTTTTGTATGCCTCATACTTCCCAGTGATTCTAACAATAATATTACTTTATCGAACAAAATGGAGAGGTTGTGTTTGTCTGAAACATAACCATCGATGTTTTTTAACCACATTTTGGGGCTTCTTCATATAATAACACAATCCTATACGGTGTAACTAACTCTGTCTTTTCCGTTATCTATATCTTTTTACAGAACTTTCTAACCACATTTTGGGGCTTCTTCATATAATAACACAATCCTATACGATGTAACTAACTCTGTCTTTTCCGTTATCTATATCTTTTTATAGAGTTTTCTAACCACATTTTGGGGCTTCTTCATATAATAACACAATCCTATACAATGTAACTAACTCTGTCTTTTCCGTTATCTATATCTTTTTATAGAGTTTTCTAGCCACATTTTGGGGCTTCTTCATATAATAACACAATCCTATACGGTGTAACTAACTCTGTCTTTTCCGTTATCTATATCTTTTTATAGAGTTTTCTAACCACATTTTGGGGCTTCTTCATATAATAACACAATCCTATACGGTGTAACTAACTCTGTCTTTTCCGTTATCTATATCTTTTTATAGAGCTTTCTAACCACATTTTGGGGCTTCTTCATATAATAACACAATCCTATACGGTGTAACTAACTCTGTCTTTTCCGTAATCTATATCTTTTTACAGAACTTTCTAACCACATTTTGGGGCTTCTTCATATAATAACACAATCCTATACGGTGTAACTAACTCTGTCTTTTCCGTTATCTATATCTTTTTATAGATAATCGTAGTGCTGTATATAACCATAGTGTTAATTCACAGAAGCCATTTAATTCTGTAATGAGCTTGACAAAGTGAAAAAGGGGTATTCTTCCACGTACGAAGATGGCTAAACAATAAAATACATGAAGTTCAGACTGCGATGTCATTACTGGAAACTGGAGCCCCTCAGTGGCACAGCGGTATGTCTGCGGACTTACAACGATAGAAACCGGGTTTCGATACCCGTGGTGGGCAGAGCACAGATAGTCTATTGTGTAGCTTTGTGCTTAACTTCAAACAACCAAACCAACCAACCAAACCCCCAGTGGCACAGCGGTATGTATGCGGATTTACAACGATAGAAACCGGGTTTCGATACCCGTGGTGGGCAGAGCACAGATAGTCCATTGTGTAATTTTGTGCTTAATTACAAACGAATACGAAATACGGGAAATTGGAATTCGATTTCTCAACCTCAACATCACCTTATGCACACGTGTCAGACATTCTATAGTCTAGGGTAAAGGTACAGTAGCACCCACCGCCACAAGAGCTTTGACCGGTTCTTTTAACCAAACTGATTATCACTTTCCAAACACCCAACAACTGAAAATACGGAATGTATCTATTGGCAACACGTCTCCAATCTTGGATTCATCTATTCGAATGCTTACTAAAATATATATAGTGTAAATATATCTCATCAATACAAAATAATTATAATGCTAAAACTTCTACATGTTTTTCGAAAACCATTACGTCATTGTTTACTCAAAAGTTCCTTATATAACCAAGGTCAGTTTCACTAAAATAAAAGAACAACTGAAAAACAAAACAATTTTCTATCTGGAGAACAGCATGGTTTAGTTGGATAAATATTAACTCCTTCTCGTGATTAGTTAAAAAATAGTTTTTATTTTCACTTACACGTACTGTGAATTAATCAAGGTTAAAGAGCCCGAGGTCGGCCATCCAAAATAATCAAAGCAATGCGATTTAAAGTTAGAACAAATTCAATAACTGGCTGTCTGAAATATCTAAAGGATGACATTTCCTCCTTGGCAATAATTAGGTTAGAAATAAAATGTATTTTTAACAAATAGAGCATTAAAGTATACCATACAACTGATAACGAACACAATGAACTAAGTGGGACAAAAAGGAAAAACTCATTGGTCTGGTTATAAAATTTACAATGTGTCGTTTCGAACCGGAATGTATACTTGCAAGTATTCCTAATCTACTTGTAATTATACTCCTAATCTACTTGTAATTCTACTTGTAATTATACTCCTAATCTACTTGTAATTCTACTTGTAATTATACTCCTAATCTACTTGTAAAGGACCGTTACGTGTACATATTAATTCAACTTAGTTTTCGAATATTTCAAAAAATCATTGACACTTTGAGAAACACTTCTACAAACTCTCGGCAACTTCACAAATCACCATGTTACGATGTGAACTGCTAGATCAGGATATTTGATGTTTTACTACCAAGACATCTTAGTACACTTACTGATCAGCCACACGGAAGCCAGTTTCCAGTTAGGGCGACTTTTTCACACCGAGTTATATCAGTCGAATATCAGTCGAAATGGTTTCAGTCAAACTTTTGTGCGCTGGTGGGGATGAAGTTGTTGTTTGTTATTAAGCACAGAGCTACACAAAGAGCTATTTGTGCTCTTCCCAACACGAGTATTGAAACCCGGCTTCTAGCAGTATAAATCCGCAAACATACCGCTGTGCCACTGGAGGGGGGGGGGGTTGAAAGTGCGCATGCTACGACATTATACAGAGTGCCATTCAACGTGGTATTATGTATTTTATTTCACTTAGCAACAGTTCTTGGTAGAGGGGAGTAAATGCCAAATACAATATACTGTGATACTGAGAAATAACTGTAGGTATGCATTTCAAATGTTCTAGAGGTTATGCAAATACAATATGCAAACTGTTTATTCTTCATATGAACACCAGCTTGCTCTTCAACTTGTCAGAGGCTAAGTCAGATTGACGTCGTTAATTCACAGACATATCTTGAGTACAAATGCTGATTTTTTGTACAACAAACTTGTACATTTTACTAAAAGCTTTCCACGTTTCATGTAGATACGCGTTGTAAATTCGGAATTATAGTCAATATTCCTTGTCCAGTACTGGATCGGTCCCATGTGCAAAGCCTGTGTGCATTCAGTAAAACCTTTTTCAGAACTGCTACCTAGTAAAAACGCAGTGGAAAAACCCAATTAACAACAACATAAAAAAAAACTGATATTAAACCAATTTTTTCTTCTAAAACCTGATGTGAACCAATGGTAGACATCTTAAGAAGTACAGGTATTCACCTTTGCAAGGAGTTTACCCCTCATATGGTATTGAGTATTAAGTTTTCTGCATATTAACAATGCCTCTTCATGCACAATTCAAACTGGATTGCCACGAAATAGAAAAAAAACAACAAACAAACTCGGAACCGGTTCCAATAAAGAATCGATACTTCACTAGGAATTTGAAAACGAACTGGTACTAGGTTCCTTTCTCTAAGTTAACGGTAGAGTTTTATCCCTATGTCAACTCTATCTCTCAAGAGATGATATTATGCCTTATTTTTTCTTTTGTTTTAAAAATCCTTATATGTTTTTATAATTACTGGTTTAGAACAGCAGATTAACCAAAAGTGTACATGAATTTCATGACGCATGACCATTACAGTTCACCTTAGTGTTAATCATGAATAATTGTAAGTTGAGCGCCTTTTCGAAAGTCCCATGATAATTATTGTCCATTCAATACAGACTTTTGTGTCAGTTGTCATAGAAACCATCCACTTTTTATCAGCGCCCCCTCTTAAAGTGTGATGATTGCTAATCACCAATTAACCTTTTCTTATCTCCTCCCTTCCACATGTCCACCCTCTGCAACATATATTCAAAACGATTGCGTGTGTCGATGAGATTGTATATAGTTTGAATGAGTGAGTGAGAGGGGGATAAATGGATATACACAAAAGCGCGTGTGAATACGAATGTCGAAAGATGAGTTTTTGTAGATTAAATAAATCGTGGTTGTCTCGATGAAACCAATGTTAATTAATTCAGCCAACATAACACACAGACAACGTTTTTTTCTATTTATCAACCTACTCATTTACCCACTCTTGTATCTAACTACTCCCCTACTATGGTATCAAATCATTCATTAACTCATTCTTCCACCTACATCCGTTTACCATCAACTCCTCTCTTCTTATATTACTACAGGTGGTTAGAGAATTATAGCTACAGCCAAGAATGTTTATGGGTGCACTTTTTAATTAGTTAAGTATTTTTCAACCAACATTAGCTGCCTCTAATATTGTCTAAAGCACAGCGTTTGATTTCGTGGTCAGATAACACTTCAGCGAGTTAAGATATCCTCGTAATGAGCAGAGTTAGTGTGAGTGACAATTGAAAACAAGCTTTTCATTTGTTAAGTAATTATGTAAGTCCTCTGGAAAATAAGAGATTCCTAATGTTTAAAGCAGCTTAATCACAATAAACAGCTTAGCATTAAAAACATGTGGATTTAATTAACGGGAGTGAGTCATCTTTGGGCTATATTTGTATAGTATACGAATATTCGGAAACTTTTCTCTATCTTTATTTCATTGTAAAGAGAACACAATTTTCGCCCTAATTTTCATTACTGATTAACATTTGATTGAAAAACAACATTACGTCATTTATGAGAACTTCTCGTAAATCTCGACCATAGCATGGCATATCTAGAGTTTGTTTGTTTTTTGAATTTCGCGCAAAGCTATACGAAAGCTATCTGCGCTAGCCGTCCCTAATTTAGTAGTGTAAGACTAGAGGGAAGGTACCTAGTCATCACCGCCCACCGCCAACTCTTTGGCTACTCTTTTACCAACGTATAGTGGGATTGACCGTCACATTATAACGCCCCCACGGCTGAAAGGGCGAGCATGTTTGGTGTGAC
>NW_013666265.1:346265-349286 GCF_000517525.1 Limulus polyphemus
ACCTGGCCATGCCGGGCCAAAGTTTTAAGTCCTATCAAACTTTACAATCCTATGCATATGTTAACATTCTATGTTTGTTTGTCGAACTTCGAGCAAAGCTACTTCAGGAATAGCCTTCTCTAATTTTGAAGGGATACACTAGAGTCAACACCATCCGCCGCCAACTGTTGGGATACTCTTTGTCGGCAAATAATGAGATTGGCTATTACATGTTAACGCCACCACAGCTTAAAGAGAGAGAATTTTTGACGACGGATTTCGATCCGGCAATTCGCAGATAATATTTTACGTACTTCATACCAATAGGTCATAAACGGTAGCATAGACATTCAGGGACTAGGCATATATACTCCTCACACTACGCTTTTTACAAAGACTTGGCAAGACCATGGAATGAAAAACATTGGGAATCACTGTACTAGGCCACGCCGAGTACTCAGTTTTCTAGATCACCGTTAAATTTCTTTCAGAGATCACACTGCACCCATCCAACGAATAGTCTAAACCAAGGTAATCAAATTCAAATTATTAGATTCACTGACCATGAAAATTAAATAAATACTTTAAAATATCAACATAAACAGATATCATGTACTTACATTGTTATCTAATAAGATCATATGTCGCCTTGATGCTTTTATAAACGTGACAATGCTTTTTATGCTCCTATCAACTTGTGAATCCATGATTTTGTTGGTTACACAGCCCCTAACAATATATCAACCATACAAGGAAATGTAAAAGAATACCACCAATACTGTAAATAACCTCACAAATTGCCTTTTGTTTGTTGAGGGGGATAATTCTTTATGGTAAGTATTGTAAGAGATAGAAACATAAAAATTACCCATTCTAATGTAATTTGTTTACCCAAACCGATACTTAGCCGTACAGAATCAAGTTGGTAAATGGACATTTCTATAGAGCTATTACCAAAATATACGGAAGGTTTGTCTGTAATTAATCACAAAACTACACAATGGGCTATCTGTGCTCTGTCCACCATATGTATCGAAACCCGGTTTCTAGAGTTGTAAGTCAGCGGACATACCGCTTGCCCCTAGGGGGCTATACGGAAGGAATGATGCATCTTTATGTGTAACGCTAGAATTTTATCTTTATCAGTCCTCAAAAATATGTACAACACTCCATATAAGAACGCTACCAAGACCAGTTTTTATGACAATATATATATATAGTCAAAATGTTGAGTATTTCTTTTTCGTGAAATGTTCTGTTTTTTGTACGTGTTCCCTCAAGCAGAGATTAGTCACAGCTCTTACTCGGAATAAATTCCAATATTTCTTCATGTTTACCCTGTTATTGTAAATTTAGTTCATGCTTTATGGTTGTTTGTTATTTGAGGCTATTGTTTGTTTGTTTTAATTTTTTGTGCAAAGTACACCAAGGGCTTTCTCCGTATATCCATTACGATTTCAAACTGATGGACTAAAAGGAAGTCAGGTACTCAACAGCACCCACTGCCAACTATTTAGCTTCTCTTATGTGAAAAACTATTGGAAGTTGACCGTCACACTTATGACACACCAATAGGCTCAAAGTACATAGTGCGTTTTTGTGGCAACGAGATTTGAACCATGAATAAACGGATTCACATCCGGGGCACGATAACAACATGGCTACGCCCGGTCCAGGTGAAGGTCATGAGTTTGACCTGTGAAAAAAAAATCGCTTCCATGACCAACCGAGAAACAAGTAGTGAGACATGTGCAAATGTCTTTCATTTAGCATCAGTAAGTTACAGTTCGAAAACAAACAAAAAATTAAGAAATAGACTTCAATAAAAGAAGTGAAGGTTTGGATATACAACGACGCAGAAAAATCTCAGAAAAAAATGTTTTGTATTTTTATTGATATACAGTATTAATACTGTAGATACTTGAGTTAGAAAATGTTGTTAGCTGCCTTCTCGTTACAACGCATAGCTGGTGATACCATATATACGGAAGCCATGCTATCCTCTAATCTTTAATTTATTTGTATAGAACACTTCCTTACATTATTTAGAAATTTGTAAAGATATTTATTTTAGTTGTAAATTTTACTTCTAACTTTTCATCGGTTTGCCGCCAAATCCGCCCCCTAGTGGCACAGTGGAATGTCTGCGGACTTACAACGCTAGAAACCGGGTTTCGATACCTGTGGTGGGCAGAGCACAGATAACCCTTTGTGTAGCTTTGTGCTTAATTACAAACAAACAAATCCCCAGTGGCACAGCAGTATGTCTGCGGACTTACAACGCTAGAAACCGGGTTTCGATACCTGTGGTGGGCAGAGCACAGACAGCCCATTGTGTAGCTTTGCGCTTAACTACAAACAAAGAAACCGCCAAATTCTATTTTCCGTTCAAAGTCAGTCCTACTTGGTACCGTCATATGCCAAATTCTATCTCTGCTCTTCCTAATTTTAATGACAAAAGCAGGAAATGAACTAATCCGTCGACCTGACCAATCAACCTAAAATGAGAGGAGAAAAGACTACAGACTTTATTAGAATTGTTGTAGACTTGCCTTATTATTTTGGAACACTGAACGTTTAGTCTTGTGTGCGTCATACGCACGTGCATTACAATCAAAGGTAAAGAATTTGAACAGGATGTGATTTGAAAGCACACCCGTGTCTTTTTCAAGTTTTAAGCAAAATTCTCTTTTCACCGCTTTTCTTAAGTGTGATATGATCGGCTAATATGGGCATTATTCTGAGTTAGACCTTTATTGTAAAAACAAATAAAAAGTTACTTTGTGTGTATTAGGGCGTAACTTCGTTCTTCTGAAGTTAAGAAGAAAGGGCGTAAAATGAATGCTTTAATGCAAGACCACAGTTGTTATTGAAATGAGGGAGAAAAAAGCTTACGCTAACGAAAACATGAGGGGATATACTCCGTCCCCACCCCATTTCTAGTTAAAATTGCGCCTATGAATTGTGTGCTACAATACATTCATTTACGTTTTATTCCGGGCCCAGCATGGCCAGGTGGTTAGGGCGCTCGACTCACAATCC
>NW_013666265.1:349811-352010 GCF_000517525.1 Limulus polyphemus
CGTTTTATTCCACAAAACGGAAAGTATTAGGAAAGATTGTTTGTTTGTTTGCGTAAAGCTATTGAAAAACTATCTGCTCTAGCCGTCCCTAATTTAGCCGTGATAGACTAGTCAATTAGTCAACACCACCCACCGCCAACCGTTGGATTACTCGTTTACCAACGAATAATGGGATTGACCGTCATATTATAACGCCCTCACGACTGAAAGGGTCAGCATATTCGGTGATGGGGGATTGTGAGTCCTAACCACAGCTTTGAAAGATATCATATACACAGTTAAAAGCAATATAGTTTACACTCTTCAAACGACCATGTATTCTGTAATTTTGACACATTTAATTTTAGAAACTAGTGAAATTCTCCAGTTTTTGTGAAGTTCTTCATTTCTTTACAAAAATCAGTAATCTATTTTGTTTCAGAATCACGTACTTTTTTTTGCCAAAATCAAGATCATGTTCAGTGGCGGAGGTAAATATTCATTTTTGTCAATAAAAAAAGGCTTAAGCAATACCTGGACTATTTTTGACATTTTTTTGTTTGTTTTAGAATTTCGCGTAAGGCTTCACAGAGGCTATCTGTACTAGCAGTCCCCAATTTTGAACTGATAAACTAGAAGGCAGGCAGCTTGTGAACAACATACACAACTAACTTGTTTAATCGAATAGAAGGATTCAACTGTCACTCTTATATCGCAGTGTACAAATTTCGTTACGTAGCTCGGTAAGGGTCGTATGTTGTGTGTGTGTGTAGTTGATTTATTGTTGTATTGCTGACGTCATCTTTCTCGAAACCTCTTAAGTTTTTCTCGCTATGTGAGGATTGTTACATCATAGTGTCTCATTGTTTGTAGAAAGTTCGAGGCCTCAATTGGGCGATATATATATATATATATATATAGGCGACCAAGTGATAAGTTAAGAAAAGTCTTGTTAATTTGGTTCTAAATTTCATGTCAATGTATAGAAAACGGAATTAGATAAATTTGTTTGTTTGTAGTTAAGCGCACAGCTACACAATGGGTTATGTGTGCTGTGCCCACCACGGGTATCGAAAAACAGTTTACAGCATTATAAATCTTCAAACTTATGATTGAGCCACTTGTGGAGCTAAAATTTATTATGATTAGTCAGTAATCTTGGTTTTTCCATAAGCTTTGTTAAAAGTGAAAATAAACAAACGGAAAAAACACATATCACACATATCGTTACTTCCAGCCATTTTTATTTTGTTTTATGAAAAAATTGGTCTAAATTCCCCTGTGATTTTGAAACACAAATATGGAATTGTCGAAATCTTTCGTAAATATCAATGGGTTCTTTCAAAGATTCGTGATTTTTGACATTATAATCAGTAAGATCACGTAATGTCGATGTTCAGACTGTCTCACGTAATGTCACTGTTCAGACTGTCTCACGTAATGTCACTGTTTAGACTGTCTCATGTAATGTCAATGTTCAGACTGTCTCACGTAATGTCACTGTTCAGACGATTTCACATAATGTCAATAATCAGACGGTCTCACGTAATGTCAATGTTCAGACTGTCTTCTGGGCAGTGTCTTTTAACAGATACATAAATTTATAATACTATTATATATTACTAATAGATGTCCATTGAAACAGTTCAACGGCAATTTTCCTAAAATTACTGATGAATAAGGATAAAATGTGCAGTCAACCCAATCCCTTGGATCAAAGCGTATATGTAATATCATTGTCTCGTAGGCCGTTTATAAACACATTTATCATTACATGTGAAAGTTCAATATGGAAATTTGTATTGCGTTTGTTTTCAGCAAAGGAGACTGACTACAGCGCACTGTTGGCAAAAATGCTTTGGTTTCGATGCATCCAGAACAACAGATTGTTCAACTTCGCTAAATAGTTGCAGGGATTTTTTTTCCGCTGGATGCCACCGTTTCTTGTCATTTTACTGAGCGCAAGAAAAAACAGTTAGTATCAAAGAGTACATATATATTAAAACTAATTTATTCGATATAGTACAATAAAATTACGCATGTATATAAACCGACATGGAAAACACACACACACACACATATATATATACAAACCGAACAACAACACATAGGTACTGAAATATGTTCCTCTCTTTATGCGTTTCTTTTTTGTTCTTAATAAGTTTTTTTTTCTCAGATTGCCCGTTCAGCACATACGAAGACTGATGGATCAATGTAGAT
>NW_013666265.1:352764-359940 GCF_000517525.1 Limulus polyphemus
ATGCTAAGTAAGTATATAATTTTTATGATTTTAAATTGTTACCATTTTTATTATGCCTCCTCAAGACTTTGATGGCTGACTTTTTAAGTCCTAATAGGAATTCAAGAACATTATGTAGAGAAACAAGTTTCAGAAAATTTGTCATGTAAAGTAATGTACAATATGTATTCCTCAGCAACGGAAACTTGTTTATTCTTCTCACTCACTATTTTTCTTTTGCTTCAAAATTTACATATGACTTTAGGCTCTAGCTCTAATGAAATACAACCTAGATATCTAACACAGTTCTTATTATGAAGAACATTAAGTTGTTGCCAGGCAACGTATTTTAAATTCTGACGTCATTCGACATAGGGCGGGTGAAAACCCTCTTGCAAGGAAACAAAACAACCTCCAGGACATACGTTTTCGATTCGATTTTCTCGTACGAAGGAGATGTGTTTTTCTATAGTCTTAAAAATCATTTAAATACTGGAATTTTTATGTTTGATTAACACTGGTATAAGTTGATATAGACTCTTTGTAATTACGCATATAACGATTTTTCTTATACTGAAATGATGCGTAACGATTTTACCATCTGAAGTTACTTTGAATGAATCCATTCGCCTGAAAGAGAACGTGGAGAAAGGGTTAAAATAACTCCAAGAAGTCTTTTCACTACCAAGTATGGTGTTTCAAAGCTGTCACATACTAATTACTGAATTAATTTACTTTCACGTCAAGGAGTGTCCAGTAGAAAGAAGGTCATCTTCACTCAGTCCAAAATGACCTTTTTCACATGAACAAAGGAAATATTTCATTCCTATTATTACTTATCGCTAAAAGATTTTACTTTTTCAAGAAGTACTTCCAGTAGAAATAGGATTGATCCATGCTTAAAGTAACGTGTTCACGACCATTTATAGATCAGTCGTGTAGAGTTCCCCAGACATGAAAGTTTAACTTAAAACTTTTGTTTTCTTTGGAATTTTCGCAAAAACGCTACGCATAGTTTTTTGTCCCCATTTTTGAATTTGTAGAGATCGGGAAGGCAAGTAATCACAGTACCCCCACCAAATCTTGGGCTACCCTTTTCTGGCTAATTGGAGAGGAGTTCGAATGTTACTTTTATAGCGCAGCCATAGCCCCAAAGTATGGAGCGCGTTTCTGCGGCAATCAGACGCGAACAACGAACCTTGGATTTACAGTCAGAGTACGTTAGCCAATCTATACCTAATACAAAAAAAAACATCACACATAGTCAAATCATAGGATATTTGTTTCCAAGTCAACTGACAGTAATTATACATTCAGAGAACTAAAAAAAAAGTCCCTCGGAGTTTACGAACTTACAATGCTAAAATCTGGGGTCCAATTCCCCGCGGTGAACAGAGCGCAGATATCACATTGTGTAGCTGTGGGCTAAAAACAACAAGAATAAGGTCTATAGGTGAGTGATTGAGAGCTTTACGAACTTGTTGAAATATTTAACCAGCACATTTATATGTGGGACGTGTAACACGAAATGGAAACATTCTCTTTCTAAAGTAACATTGGACAACAAAATATTTACTACTGGAAAAAACTCAAGTACTTCTGGATAATTTGATGGCGCTGATTTCATAAATATAGTCCGAATTTGTCTATCTCCTCTAGATCTTGAGTTATTATAATATCTAAAACTTTTATCAGCACTGTGTGAAATACCACGCAATAAACTCAGTACAATTGATTTATGTTGTGAAATTAAATTTACTTGGACGGTTTAATGGACAAAAGGCATACCTATTTGATAACTTCAAACATTGACTGTATTTTATTGGTGTAAAATTCCAAATATATTATTTATATACGCTATTTGATCTAAATATATTTGTAGCGAATTACACCACTTTTGCTTCATTCCCACGCTCACCTGCTCAGCCCAGGAATAATGAAACATTAGAGAAGTCCTTCGACTGAGCATAAAAGGGGCAGAGTCAGGCGCCTCTCTTTTAGTTGCCTCTCACTCACTCAGTTGGTCACTTCGCCTCGCTCTGCGCGCACAGTCAAAACAAAGTCCGCTCTTCTTTCTCGCATCATACTCGCGATGTAATTAAATTCTGCAAAAACTTTGTTTGTTTTTTATCTTTTAAACTAGTTGTGTAAACATGAATTCTTTTGAATTTTTAGAAAATGATCTGAAATTCTGGCTGCATCCAGTTCCAGCAAAGTCCGAAAGTGCAAAAATCACCCAAACAGTTTCTGCTACAGTTGTGAAAAATGTTACAGTTTCACGAAGGAAAGGCATCACACACAAGGTAAAGGTAGCTTACTACCACTATTTTGGGTGTAAAATTAGTTCCCAAGAAAAACATTGAGCTCCACTTGTGTGTTGTACAGTTTGCACATCTGGCTTGACACAGTGGCTGAATAAGAAGTATGCAATTTGCAGTTCTTCTGATATGGCATGAACCCAAAGATCAACTAACTGACTGCATGACTAATGTTTCTGGATATTCAGGCAAAACTAAACAATACATTAAATATCCAGATATTGCATTTACAACGAAATCAGTACCTCATGCGGATAGTCTTCCAGTGCTAAATCCACCAATTAACAAATACATTTTCACGATATATCAAATATTTTGAATAAATCTATCATAACTCGAAAACTAAAGACGATCAGTAATTTTCAACATGATTTTTTAGAATCAGTATTGTCAAATTACTCAGAAACAGTTGCATATTTTCCAGTAGCAGATAAAAATGTTTTTGTTGCCAAGTGTAATCAGGGTAATATAATTACTTCTGTAAATCGTAAAATAACCTCGATTTCACCCATTACTTTTATTTCTTTAACATTAAGTACAATTTATAATTGCTTGTTCATAGAAGTGCAAACTTAAAGCTAAACAATTTATATAGAAATATCCTAAATAAGTTTTCTTAGCTTATTTATAGGAAACAGACTCTATCTAAAACTAAAAAGATTCCAAAATAGAAAATATTGGGAACTGTCTTTTGAGCATGCTCAAGTCGGAAGTCTATGTTACTGTATAGGCGCTTAGCAACGCTGCTTGGTCACAAACACAGCTGTTTAATATAAGAAACATATTTACGAAAACACAGTAAGAGTAATAAGTGAGTAAATACTGGGACAATATCTTAATTTCTTACCAGCATAAACCAAAAATTATTCGTTCATGACTTAAATATTTTCAAATTGTTGTAAATGTGTTAAGGTTAAAAATGCTTTTTAACATTTATACTCTAAAAGATTGGGATCAAACACTGAATTGCTTGTCTATACCCCAAAATAATATATTTTAACGTCATGTGTGTACCAACCGTGTTTATCATAGATACAAGTTAACCCGTCCTATGAAAACTGTTAAGCCGTATATAAAGTTATACTAATATCAACTGCAGGTCTGAATTTATCCGAACACTGAAAGTCTATCAGTGCACCAGATATTTTCAATCTGAGCCTTATGTGACAAATGGGCTCAACGATTAGTCAGACTCTGAGGTTCAGGCTTATCCATCCCTAAATGTGAACTGATGGAGGACGAACAGTGAACAACACCAGCAACCTAGAACCTATTCTTACCTAAATAGTAGAATTAACTGTCACTTGTATAACTAGCCTAAAGCTCAAATAATGGTGCGTGTTCAGAGGCATATCGTGATCTCGATCCTTGGATTTCTGATCCGCAACCCGGCACGCTACTGTCACTTGTATAACTAGCTTACACCTCAAATAATGGTGCGTGTTCAGAGGCATATCGTGATCTCGATCCTTGGATTTCTGATCCGCAACCCGGCACGCTACTGTCACTTGTATAACTAGCCTACAGCTCAAAGAATGGTGCGTGTTCAGAGGCATATTGTGATCTCGATCCTTGGATTTCTGATCCGCAACCCGGCACGCTAACCATATGTTCGGTCCATCTATTAAGGCTGAGGTGAAACTGATAAGTGTATGAACTTTTTTCATTCCTACGTTACTAGATTAATTATGAACTTATATTTATCATAAAGAAAGAAAAGATTAGATAATCTATTAAAACAATCTAACTCTTTCTTCTGGTCAAAAAAAAAATTACGCACATGGCGACAGGAACGTGTGGTAACCATAGGTTCAGCAATTAGGTTTTTACTAAAAACATCAACGACATGCTTTATAATAAAGCTTTTTTAAAAATAATATCAGTTTTCAAAACAACTCCAATTATTAGATGAAATATCGGGCGAATTCTTATCTTGTTTATCACATAAATGATAAATACTTCTGAATACAAGACATCAATTTGATCCATGCAATTAAATCTTAGCATTTGAATAAAGATAGATGTCACGGCAAAGGATTAAAATATCTTTAATAGCAAATTTCATGCAATCTTGGAATCTCTACGGTGCATACATTTGCTGTAGGGTAAATGACGAAAATGGCAAAACAATCAAAGTTTACTTGTTTACTGTTTTTGTTTTCTTTGGCCTACTTGTCTGACTGCATGTGCTGATGAGTTTTATTCTTCTGTCGTCTGTTTCGCTTAGATAATTGGGCCAAAACAAAAATCAATAGGGAACTGTGTGACGATGATCAACAAAAAACATTAAAGAAACAAATTACTAGTGTTGCTTATCAGTAACCTAACAATTAAAGAAAATATTTACCATCTGTGTCATAACGGATATTCTGGGTATACTAGTTCAATAACCTATCCGACAGTTATTCAG
This sequence comes from Limulus polyphemus, assembly GCF_000517525.1. Taxonomy (NCBI): domain Eukaryota; kingdom Metazoa; phylum Arthropoda; class Merostomata; order Xiphosura; family Limulidae; genus Limulus; species Limulus polyphemus. Next base: position 357,472 of record NW_013666265.1, read on the forward strand.
GTAGCGTCAGACCAATTGATTTATGTTTCTTAAGTTGTTCGTCAGGATAGAATCAAAAATCTTGAGATCACATTTGTATGCTGTATCTATGCGTAGTTTTACAATTACAAAATAAAAGAAAAAACTTTAAGACTTGCAAAAATGACTCATTTTTCAAAGAGAAACCAGGGCCAAAAAAAGAGCGTATTACATTTCTATACCTGCGTTCTGTCCACCGAGGGGAATCGAACCCCGGTCTTTAGTGCTGATCCACAGGGAGACTTCTCTAAGTATACAACTTGAAAAAATGACTCATTTTTAAAAGAGGGGAAATCAGAGTCCAAAAGAAGAGTGTATTACATTTCTGTAGTTGCGCTCTGTCCACCGAGGAGATTCAAACCCCGGATTTTAGCGCTGACCCACCGGGAGACTTCTCTAAGAAGGAGAGAGTAAAGAAACTTGAATACTCTATGTATAATGTGCACGATTTGTTAAGTGAATTGGTTGCACTAAAAATTATATACAACATTTACCAAACCAGATGCAAAAACCCCTCCCTACTCACTGCACTATGCTAAGAATGTGGGTAATCTTGACATTATATAATCCTATCTCAAAGTGGGTAATCTTGACATTATATAATCCTATCTCAAAGTGGGTAATCTTGACATTATATAATCCTATCTCAAAGTGGGTAATCTGACTGTTGAGGATTCTTAAAAAAAATTAACGAAGCTACATGACAACACGTGAAAATACAAATACACTTACGAGTTCAAGATTCGTACATTAAATATATTTTGCAATAACTGTTGTTGACTGCATGAATGAACAAATATACAATATTTGGTATTTTAAACATGAACGTCGCCCTTTGCGACACATGGTTTATACAGTCAGGGAAAAAAAACCAAGGTTTGGGCCAGGTAAGCAGAATATTCAAAACTTTCAGGGCAAAGACACTAAACCTTCCAGACATTTGAAGGAGTGGGTGATGGTGGTGCAACCTCGAAGTGATTTACAGTAAGCTAATAAATAACAACCGTAAAAAACAACAAAAAACATACTGTAAGTAGAATATAAAAGTGTATATACATACAGGTCTTCAGATACACCAAAATCTCCAGACTACTGTAAGTGGAATATAAAAGTATATATACACATGCAGGTCTTCAGATACACCAAAATCTCCAGACTACTGTAAGTGGAATATAAAAGTATATATATCATGCAGGTCTTCAGATACACCAAAATCTCCAGACTACTGTAAGTGGAATATAAAAGTATATTTACCTCTCCTGACTTTTTACTCGTTATTAATTTCTTTGCTTCATAATAAATTCGTTTTTTAGTATGCTAAATCAAGATAGAATACAAAAAACCTGGCTTCAAAACAAACAGGTTAAGTTTATGATGGTGATATTTTTTGAAGTAAACTACACAATGTGCTATATGCGCTCTGTCCACCGCGGGGAATCGAACCCCAGATTTTAACATTGTAAGTTCGTACACTTACCGTTGATGACCCACAAATGGGTGTGAGTAAATTTCACCAAGGAATAATAGAGTATTAATAATCGTGATGTTTTATGCAAGACTGGAAGTGACTATTCCGATTTCCAGTGAATAACACTATGTTTACTCGAATTTTTGGATGTTTGTTGTTGTTTCCTTGTGAAAATAATGTTTCATTCCTGAGAGAAATATTCGTTTAATTGTGTGAGTGTCCTTGTCATTTTTGTGCATTCCTGATTCGGACATGGACATTCGTAAGTTGAAAGTACTCACTAGATAGAAGATACCCATTTGGTAGAATTCGCCGCTTACGCGGTTTCTTTAAACGGAGAGCAGCTTACACGGTTTCTTTAAACGAAGAGCAGCTTTCACGGTTTCTTTAAACGGAGAGCAGGATTGACTGCATAGTCATACCGCCAACACAACTGAACGTGCGGAGTTTCTTCAGCGTAATATCGTAACTCGAACCTTGGACCTTCGTATACATAGCCCGGCACGCCAAGCACTAGTCTACGTCCGGCCCAGATAAATATCGTTACAAGGTCAGGTTATTTAATTGCTACTTTTAAAAACAGCAGAAGCAGAGTGTACGGCTAATCAAAGAAAACATCAGGCCCCTAAGTTCACAGATTCTCCTTTCAATTTAACCTTTGGTGAAATTGAAAAGAAATCTGTAACATACATGTGTAATCAGTGATGATATGTTGTAAAAAATATATACAACTAATCGAAGTGATAACAATTTCGTAGAAATGGTTTTTAATTATCAAAATAATTATCTATTGTTTGTTTTGAATTTCGCGCAAAGCTACACGAGGGCTATCTGCGCTAGCCGTCCCTAATATAGCAGTGTAAGACTGGAGGGAAGGCAGCTAGTCATCACCACCCACCGCCAACTCTTGGGCTACTATTTTATCAACGAATAGTGGGATTGACCGTCACTATTATAACGCCCCACGGCTGAAGGCAAGCATG
>NW_013666265.1:360193-364935 GCF_000517525.1 Limulus polyphemus
ATGTTTGGTGGGACGGGGATTCGAACCCGCGACCCTAAGATTGCGAGTCGAGCGCCCTAACCACCTGGCCATGCCGGGCCTGATCGCAAAGAAAGAATGTTACTGAAAGACGGAATGTTCAAGTACCCTTATCACGAGAATATTATTAATATAAAGTCCTTCTTTCAGTTAACTTAATAGTTAATGGTCCTATATACATGAACGAGGTGAGGTGGTAAATTGTTCTATGTACATGAACGAGGTGAGGTGGTAAGTTGTTCTATATACATGAACAGGATGAGGTGGTAAATTGTTCTATATACATGAACGAGGTGAGGTGGTAAATTGTTCTATGTACATGAACGAGGTGAGGTGGTAAGTTGTTCTATATATATGAACGAGGTGAGGTGGTAAATTGTTCTATATACATGAACAGGATGAGGTGGTAAATTGTTCTATACACATGAACGAGGTGAGGTGGTAAGTTGTTCTATATATATGAACGAAGTGAGGTGGTAAATTGTTCTATATACATGAACAGGATGAGGTGGTAAATTGTTCTATACACATGAACAGGATGAGGTGGTAAATTGTTCTATATACATGAACAGGATGAGTTGGTAAATTGTTCTATATACATGAACAGGATGAGTTGGTAAATTGTTCTATATACATGAACATGATGAGGTGGTCAATTGTCCTATATACATGAACAGGATGAGGTGGTAAATTGTTCTATATACATGAACGAGGCGAAGTGGTAAATTGTCCTATATACATGAACAGGATGAGGTGGTAAGTTGTTCTATATACACGAACAAAATGAGATGTATGTACATAAACAAATTGTTATAAATTCTGATGTTTATATAGCGAACGTAGAAGTTCTACATATTGGAAGGGAGGGAGGAAGAGATATGAAATCAAAGGCAAGGGTACATCCTGAAAAGAAAGGACTTTAAACATTTTATTGGATTCACTAGTATGTAATTTGCTTAACAACTATAGTGAAAAGCGACTTGTGTCTGTGTCAGGAGGTCTCTCCCGACAGTCTCCATGATGACAATTTTCCAGCTTTCAATCCTTCAGTCACCATGAAACTTTCAGAGGCTCTTGAGTATGACTCAAATAGATCTCCCCTCCCATTTATTAAATTATCCATTTTTAAGAGTTTGACAGCCATTTCAATCCTCCCTCCCTCTGCAACTGCTTTAGTACCAAAGTACCAGAAATCTGATCGCCATGAAACTATTAAAATTCTTGGTTATAGCCTAGATCTCCAAAACAACTAATAATATATTGAAATCAAGTTACATTAATGTGAAGAAGCTGACCAATAGGGTTGAATATCTAGAATATTTTACGCCAGTAATCATTAAAGCTGCACAGCGAATATGACTCGCACACCATTCTGCAATCCTTACTAGGCTAACAAAATAAGTATTGCTCGGAGACATTTACTGTCTGGTTAATAGAATTATAAAAAATTGAAACGTCTGCTTGAGAAAAAAATCCGGATTGAAGCCCCACAATGAAGGATCACTAAGTAATAAAATGTCAGTTTGCTATTATAGATTGGTTGAGTTAGCATACGTCAAAATTAGAACACACATATATATATATAATACAAAATGAAAAACGTTTGTTAAAAGTCACATCAGGCGTCAGAAACTTAGAGACTATATCACGTAACTGGAACTTACGTTTTACTTTCACATTCAAAGGGATCATCCATGGCTCCTCCTCTTTTATTCCATTCGTAAAATGACAGGCTTATGTCGTGTAATTGTCTGGAGAAAGCACAGACAGGCTTATGTGATGTAATTGTCTGGAGAAAGCACAGACAGACTTATGTCGTGTAATTGTCTGGAGAAAGCACAGATAGGCTTATGTCGTGTGTAATTGTCTGGATAAAGCACAGACAGGCTTATGTCGTGTAATTGTCTGGAGAAAGCACAGATAGGCTTTTGTGGTGAAATTGTCTGGAGAAAGCACAGACAGGCTTATGTCGTGTAATTGTATGGAGAAAGCACAGATAGGCTTTTGTGGTGAAATTGTCTGGAGAAAGCACAGACAGGCTTATGTGGTGTAATTGTCTGGAGAAAGCACAGATAGGCTTATGTCGTGTATCTGGAGAAAGCACAGATAGGCTTTTGTGGTGTAATTGTCTGGAGAAAGCACAGATAGGCTTATGTCGTGTAATTGTCTGGAGAAAGCACAGACAGGCTTATGTGGTGTAATTGTCTGTGAGAAAGGAAGCTTTTATTACAGAAGAAAACTTCTTTCTATACTATATGATACACTATAATTAATAATATTTTGAGACACCTCATGATATCACGTTAACATATGTGAATTTTTTAAGTCGTAGTTTGTATTCGTTCCTCAATATGATTATAACTTGAAAATACCCTTTGCAATTTTGAGGGGGCCCGGCATGGCCAGGTGGTTAGGGCGCTCGGCTCGCAATCTGTGGGTCGCAGTTTCGAATCCCTGTCACATCAAACATGCTCGCCCTTTCAGCCGTGGGGGCGTTATAATGTGACGGTCAATCTCACTATTTGTTGTTAAAAGAGTAGCCTAAGAGTTGACGGTGGGTGGTGATGACTAGCTGCCTTCCCTCTAGTTTTACACTGCTTAATTAGGGACGGCTAGCGCAGATAGCCCTCGTGGGGTGCGCTTCTTAAGATTCTTTTTTCTTTTCTTTGAGTCCCGAAGCCGTTTACGACCGTTGGGGCGCCTTAGATGCTGATGTATTATCAGTTTCTGAAGATGTTATGTTGTATATACTGCATATTAATTTTAAGCGGAATAAGAACTCTCTTCTAGATATAACAAACACTATCGTTATCATCCATAGCATATTGCAGAGAAAATATTTACCTCTTGCAGTTTGCCCCCCAGTGGCCACAGCAGTATGTCTGCGGACTTACAACGCTAGAAACCGGGTTTCGATACCCGTGGTGGGCAGAGCACAGATAGCCCTTGTGTAGCTTTGTGCATAATTAAAAACAAACAAACTCAAACGATAAAAATCAAAATAATACAACAAAATTAACGATACTAGTAGACGAGGTTTTGTCAACTATAAAAAATGTATAAGATTTATTTAAGGTAGTAAAATTAGTTATAGTTATTTTTAAGTTAATTATGATTAAGTAAAATAATAAGTCATAAACGCTATTAACCAGCTTAGCTAAACACTCTTGGGTTAATTATAATTCGTATTTTATTGTATTAAAATTATGTTCACAGTGGGATTTTGTAAGGTCTAACTTACTGTGAAAAATTTAAAGTTACAGGTTTCATGTAATAGCTGCTGTAGGGACTAAATTAACATACCTATCTGTATTGCTTATATTATAGAATGCAAATATCTTATGTTAGAAAATACTTTTATTCGAGTATATTCAGGCAATGTTTAAAAATTTTAGTATAAGCTCCTTATATTAGTTAGACGTCCTGGAGACCTAGACAAACAAGAAATAACTAGCTAGTAAACACATTTAAATCTTTTGCAAGTTATCAGGATCACTCAAGGTCACGAGTAGTGCAAGTACGTTAGTCAGTACGTTAGCCAGTATGTTAGGTAATTTTTTAATTATGTTTGATATGCTTAACATACACAGAAACAGTTATGATGGAAACCTTGGTTTCCCTTTGTGGATAATAAAACCGATTTAGTGACGTGAGTACCACTGTACGTTGGAAGTTTGGAAGGACCTTGACGCTGAATTTCCAAGCAAAGTTAATTCTTAGTCCGAATAGCCTTTGCCGACTATCTGATGAAATTAATAAAATTACCTTGTGTATTTATAAATACAGGTAAGCCAACCATACATATAAATCAGATTAACACAGCCCTTATTCACTGTTGTTTCACATATGTAATAGCATTTTTGTTGTTCTTTAAAAGCGAAAAAACTGTTATAAGTTCCGTTTGTACTGACTGAATTTGACTTATTCGCGCTCTGCATACATGTTCTCAGAACCTCCTGTAATTCAGGTCGTAGTAGCTAGCCTATATCGGTTCAGTAGGATGTGCCATTCTTGTGAATTTGGAGCAACTAAACACCCAATAATTTCCAAGGGAGTCTGTCAGACGACATTTTATCTACGCAAATAGCACACCCTGAGCACCAAACGAAAGCTAAAAATTCAATAAATCTTTCAAAAGGCAATATCATTATTAGACAAAGTGGACCTCTCTAAACGTATCGAACTGTCCTATTTCATCACGAAACATGAAGCTGATGATGTGCCCGTGAAAGTAAAATTGAGACAGTACACTTGATGAACAAAATGATGATTTTATCAGATACGTGTTCATATAGTGATAGATAAACAACAGGCCTAAAGCTAAACCTTTCTCTGTGTATATATATATATATACATACATATTAATGGTAAAAGGTTGGGTCTAGTATAATAGTGGTAGTACCTTAAAATCTTGGTAATTATGTACAATCATCATACTGTGGGCTGGAATGCTAACTTCAAGAGCAGTTTTGCCTCCCCCCCCCACCCCCCCATTGATGTACAGTATCTAATTATTATCTTTCTTAGTATTGTATTTTTATTTTTGTGAGCCCTACCTTCCCACTTCTGGCTGCAGATAGCGAAAAGTCGTAAGATATGGGACGTTGTGGGCTTGATTACCCACATCTGCTCTTTTTTGTTTTTTTGAAGCATATGAAGTCGACAAAATTGAGATTAAACCAGATAGACGATGCATACCCCCAACACGGTGCATACCCCCAACA
>NW_013666265.1:364945-367981 GCF_000517525.1 Limulus polyphemus
ATCATACTGTGGGCTGGAATGCTAACTTCAAGAGCAGTTTTACTCCCCCCCCCACCCCCCCCCATTGATGTACAGTATCTAATTATTATCTTTCTTAGTATTGTATTTTTATTTTTGTGAGCCCTACCTTCCCACTTCTGGCTGCAGATAGCGAAAAGTCGTAAGATATGGGACGTTGTGGGCTTGATCACCCACATCTGCTCTTTTTTTCTTTTGAAGCATATGAAGTCGACAAAATTGAGGTTAAACCAGATAGACGGTGCATACCCCCAACGCAATTTGAGTCTTACTTCCACTGGTGCCTCAAAAAACAGGACACATTACATGATGACCTATCTTATGATTTGTGCCCTGGTGTTGGATGTTTGTTTTCTGGTTGATGTTTTATTATTTTTCAAGTAAATTTTTTCGTTTATTTGTTTACTTGTTTTTCTTTTCCTTCTCTACAAAATTATATGTATATTTATATTACGATATTTAACAAAAACTCAAATTTAAAAACATCCCAGTGAACATGTATTGATTACACATATGGCCTTAGATATATTATTTCCCCTTTTTAAAGATTTTGCTATTTATTTCTAAGCCTCACTACATATTTATTTTATCCAATTCCCTGACAGATAACAATAGGTTAAAACTTTCAAAAAACCCTTGAGATACTTTCTTGTGTAAATATATTAAATTCATTCCTTATGTGCATTTAAATTGCTATATGATTTAACTCTGAAAAATGGGCACCAAAGTGTAAAAAAAACTTTTTCAAAGTATCATTACTTGTTTGTTATATAAATGGTGAGGAAATCATGTTACTTACCGTAATATTGCCCATCTGATTTTCATGCATACTGAATAAGTAAGTGTACTCATGCTATATCATCTTACATGTATCGGAGCTAGCACGTTCACTTTGAACAAACGGGGTGGGAGGGAAAAGAAAATAGGTTGCAATTCTGCTTTTAGAAATGATCCAATCCGATAACATGCAGAATCAAGCATTGTAATTTTTTCTTTGTTACTTCCTAATCATAAAAGTGAAATAATACTAACACGTGGACAGATTTAGTTCCGTTTTGATATCGAAATTCTTCTAGAGTTTGTATAAGATAATTCGATGATAAAGAAATAAAAATCTCTAAGAATTCACCCGGAGTTAAAGAAATAAAGGAGACTGCCATATTTAAGAAATGTTTCAGAAGGAATGAGCTGATGTAGGTATTAGCAGATTCTTCTCCGGAAAATACCCCAGTATCAACTCGTTATTTTGACGGTTACCGTATATAATTTCTTACTTGAAAGAAAAGTATGTTTGTTTGTTTCTTAGCCCAAACTACGTAATGAACTATCTGTGCTCTTTCCACTGCGGGGATTTGAACCCCGAATCTTAGCTTTGTAAGTCATCCACCTGAGGACTGAAAAACAAATTGCCAAAGTACTTCAAACACTTGAGTAAAAATTGTATCCAAATACAGTTTGAAATGCGAAATTATCTTAGAGCTTTAATATCACACGTTCTTTCAGTTGTACTTTATAACCATGGTATAACAGAAACCGGTATCGGTGAAACTAGAAATCATTCATGATCTTCACTCTTTTTTTTTAAATTATGTTTTGGAAATCTTCCTCCATACTTCCCTGTGATTAGAAGGCGCCAGTTTAATCATTTCATTGCGTATATTGGCCTTGTTATTCTTTGGTATTAAAATAGTGTTACTATTTCCAAACGCTTCAACAGTATACGTATACTTTTATAAACAGTCATCGTGCGGTAGGAGCGAGATACTGCCATTATACAAGGAGGACGATAGCACCCCCCTCCAATAACTGTCAATTATACATATGTGTGTGTAAGTACAATTTAACATTTTATTAATTCTGGCACTGTGTTTTCTGAGATATGGTCTAAAGGAAGACTAGTTGTGGGATTCAAACTTGGGAACTTAGAAACAACTTACAACGCTAGAAACCGGGTTTCGATACCCGTGGTGGGCAGAGCACAGATAGCCCATTGTGTAGCTTTGTGCTTAACTTCAAACAAACACAGTACTGTCCACTGAACTATTACTATAAATAATTTATTGTAACTACCAAAAGTACCATAAATCACTACGTTATACGAATATTAACTTGATTACATAAACTTGCGGATTACCCAGAAAAACAATTAACTTCAGAAGATTCTTCTTTTTTTTTTTTTTTTCCCTTTCTTAGCTGCGCCATAGCGGCTCATAGAATGGCTCTGAGTTTTTTGTTTTGTTTTTTCAAGTACAAACTTTTAGCTCACAGCTCCGTCATTTCTTGGGCGATTTGAGATCTAATTACAGTTTTGGACTCAGGAGGTCACATTCTTTCGATTGATGTATTTGACCACGCCCAAGGTCTCATACATTAATTTACTCTAATTCTGCCCTAAAGAATTTCAAGTGCCGCGGCTATTGAGGATTCTTTCTTGTTTTATTTCAATAAAAAAGGAAATAGATATTCATCTACGTGAAATAAGAACAAGTTAGAAAAACATTTTAGAAAAAAATAGCGTGATAACATAGAGTAAATAAACCCATTAATCTCTCAATAGTAACCTATTATAAAATAATATTTGATAATAAACAATACCAATGACAAAAACGAGTTGAAATGAACCTGAAAATGGGCCCCAATTAAATTACAAAAACATTTTAGAAAAAAATAGCGTGATAACATAGAGTAAATAAACCCATTAATCTCTCAATAGTAACCTATTATAAAATAATATTTGATAATAAACAATACCAATGACAAAAACGAGTTGAAATGAACCTGAAAATGGGCCCCAATTAAATTACAAAAACGTAAACATTACATTCACGTTTTGTAAGTTAATAATCACCATAATTACACATTACACTACACTAAGAGATAAATGTAGTCTCGTTAAATATTTAAGTTTTATGTCTCTGAGAAAAAAACGTTTCTACACATACTTATGTGACCTGCGGCCTTCGCTTGAATAACAATCAGCTACTTTAATGGTTTCAGCCAGACTGTTATGTCATACAT
>NW_013666265.1:368530-373196 GCF_000517525.1 Limulus polyphemus
GCTGTTATGATTAACATCAAATTAATAATGAAATCAAATATTAACTACTAACCCATTGACGAATATAAAGCTGTTATGATTAACATCAAATTAATAATGAAATCAAATATTAACTACTAACCCATTGACGAATATAAAGCTGTTATGATTAACATCAAATTAATAATGAAATCAAATATTAACTACTAACCCATTGACGAGTATAAAGCTGTTATGGTTAACATCAAATTAATAATGAACAATTATTCTGAGAACAATCAAAACAAAGCAGGTCGTAAACATTACATTCACGTTTTGTAAGTTAATAATCACCATAATTACACATTACACTACACTAAGAGATAAATGTAGTCTCGTTAAATATTTAAGTTTTATGTCTCTGAGAAAAAAACGTTTCTACACATACTTATGTGACCTGCGGCCTTCGCTTGAATAACAATGAGCTACTTTAATGGTTTCAGCCAGACTGTTATGTCATACATAGCCGGTGCAGTTTGTTTCGTGCGAAACGACTTTCAAAGCTCGGTACATGATTTTTATTTTATTTTGACGGCAAGCCCATTAAAAGTTTCATTTTTCATCTTTATTTATTGTAGTTTGTTGTCAAACTCATCAATAAATGTCGCACCTGTGACGTCAACCTAACATGACAGATTGTGGTCCTGCGTGCAAACAAATGAAATGGTTCCACTTTGGGGCACTAAACACGAGTTCGTTATAGGCTTGTGTATTATATATATATATATATGAAGGGCATGCCATTGTAAATTAACCAATGTATTTATGATATTAAATCATAAGTTACTTACTTTGCTACTGTTGCCAAAACTGGCCACGAAACAATAACGATTCAACGTGTATGTCTTTACAACGCACTTATTATACTGCTTTGCATTTTCTCCTTCTTCAAATACCACTACAAAATCCCTCCAATGGCACAGCGGACATACAACGCTAGAAACCGGGTTTCGATACCCGTGGTGGGCAAAGCACAGATAGCCCTTTGTGTAGCTTCATCCTTAACTTACTATTGTGATTTTCAAATCACAATGGCCACACATAGTCCAACTTACCCTTTAGAAAAAACTGTCGGGATTTGAAGAAACGAAAAAATATTAGTGTTTTCATGCTTCGTAAGAGGTCGCTTCTTTCTCCCAAATAACTTGAAATGCTTCTCACAGCACCCAACTTTTCAAATATTACCTACACGCCCATTTGAATCGTCCTGTTTTACTAGATGTTTCATTATAGAATAATCGCGCATCTTTACGAAACAAAAAAAGGAAATAACTAAGAATAAATTTTAGCTATGCCTCCGCTGTTTGTTCACAACGACTAAATAACAGATATATCCTCATCTAAATTGATTTCACAAATCAACCAGAACCTTGGCTTATTTTTAGGTTCGCAGTCATTTTTGGATATGTATGAATGTTATTTCAGTTGGAGTTGGAATTTGGAAATTGGTATTTTTAACCTGAAAGGCACCTTACGCACACGTGAGCTGAACTCCATATCAGATACTCTTAGAATTCAGGTGCAGCCGTCCCTAAATTTGAACTATAAAAGAGATTGTTTGTTTTTTAATTTCGCGCAAGGCTACACGAGGGCTATCTGCGCTAGCCATCCTTAATTTAGCAGTGAAAAACTAGAGAGAAGGCAGCTAGTCATCACCACCCACTGCTAACCCTTGGGCTATTCTGTTACCAACGAATAGTGGGATTTACAGTCACATTATAATGCCCCCACGGCTGAAATGGCGAGCATGTTTGGTGGAACGGGAATTCGAACCCGCGACACTAAAGAGAAGGAAGGCAGGCAACCAGCAGCGCCCACCGCCACAACGGCTTTGTCCAACTTTTTTAAACAGAATAACGAGATTGATTTTCACTTTTATAAAGCGCCCACAGTTGAAATTGTAAAGCATATTCAGTTGCATCACGTATCGAATCCCAAACTCTTCTATCCGCAGCTCGACACGCTAATCACTTGGCCACACCCAGCCCCATTTCAATAATGAAAGGTCGTACTAAGGACTTGGGGCCAGGGGCAAATTTTGTAAGGTAACCCTCAAAAATGAACTTCACAAATAAGTCAAATACAGTTCAATATTATTTATAAACTACAGACCCAGCATGGCCAGGTGGTTAAGGCACTCGACTCGCAATCTGAGGGTCGCGGGTTCGAATCCCTCTCACACCAAACATGCTCGCCCTTTCAGCCGTGGAGGCGTTATAATGTGACGGTAAATTCGTTGGTAAAAGAGTAGCCCAAGAGTTGTCGGTGGGTGGTGATGACTAGCTGCCTTCCCTCTAGTCTTACACTGTTAAATTAGGGACGGCTAGCGCAGATAGCCCTCGTGTAGCTTTGCGCGAAATTCAAAAACAAAAAAAAATTATAAACTACAGCCATAATATACAAAATCTAATAAATGCAAAACAATGATAATTCTTTTTTAGTATATAGCAGAGAAAATACTTATAAAAGTACAAATTGTAAGAACACGTTAACGACAAATTACAAAATAAGAGGTTTACATGAAACAACTAAAATCATAGTGGCACGGTTGCAAACTTATGTTTACCAATGAGACATCCAGTTTTTTATTTTTTTTTAGTCGTGACGGAGGGGATTGAGGTAATTAGACGCATTTTTTATTCCCTTAATCTGGCCTTGGTCAAATGGGCTTTTTCATTTTGCTAAACCTTAGTGTTAGTATAAAAGTGTTGGATGCATACACTCCTCAAAGTAGGGTTAACATAACGCCTCTCATACCTCAGGTTGAGTTTGGATTATTCCTTATGTAACCTTATACTTCTTTGAATTGATGTTTCGATGACAATAACTGTTCTTAGCAAGATTCTAAAAGAGGATTGTGAGTGTCACGAGCACTGTAAGGAAGATTTGTTCAATACCATGCTTTGCAGTTTTCTTACAAGTAACAAACATTACGTTTCTGGCTCAGCGAAGTCAACAAATACTTTGTCAAGATAATAAGATAGCACATATATTAATAGTCTAGATTCTTGGACTTCTTTTGAGACCTATTGTCGAGCGCTAACAAGATTGCCTGGAACCATAACCATGTAACTCCTACATATGCTCAATATACAACCTTCAACCTATCAGACTTCACATCATCAGTATGAATGAAAGTAGGTGCAATTTATATGCGAATATAAAAACTTCACGTCCTCTTTATATATACACTGCGAATAGAATACAACGCTTGACAGTTTCTAGCACTCAAATTGCACGTAATATTTTATCACAACTGCCTACACTGCGAATAAAATACAACGCTTGACAGTTTCTAGCACTCAAATTGCGCGTAATATTTTATCACAACTACCTACACTGCGAATAAAATACAACGCTTGACAGTTTCTAACATTCAAATTGCGCGTAATATTTTATCACAACTACCTATTTTCAAATAAATTATAACCTTCCTAGACTAAGTACAACATATATATATAAAACTCTATACGACATTTCACTAGTTCTATGGATACTGCCTTATCATTCCACCTGTGGGACAGCGGTAAGTCTACGTACTTACAACGCTAAAACCCGGGGTTCGATTTCCCGCGATTGACACAGCTGATAGCCCAATATGGCTTTGCTCTAAAACAAATAAACAAAGTGACATATCCAGTTAACGTTGAGATTGACGCATATATGAATGTTTTTAAAATGCATTTCGTTGAATTCCTTACATATCCAAGGTCGTATTATTTTACACTAATAACATAATTACGAGTTATTTGTAAAGTTAATAATCAGGCTGACTTTTCTCTATAACGTTGATGTGCATTAATTAATGTTATAAATACTATATATAACGCTATTAAGTAGTACTGTTTCATAAAGATCTCCTTCGAGAATATACATTAATAATCAAAATAGTCTTGGTTGAACAACTTCCACAGCTGGAATAGAAACACATTCGTTCGTCGATCTGTTTAACCCTCGAGTTACAGACTTGTTTTTATGCCGATCAATGCAAGTATGGTCCACATATTGCATCTCTTCAGTAATCTTATGTTATGTTTGTTACAATACTCAGTGTAAAAAAAAAGTGACCAAAAACATATGAGGGAAATCGACCATTTTCTATGTTAAATATATACGAGATTACATCAGTAATTCGTTGGATTAATCGTAATATCGATTGTGCTTTTGTTTCAATTTTGTACGACTCGTATGTTATTAGGAACAGTCTAACTAGCAAACTCGCGAAATCACAAGTCTTAAAATGGTGCAGAGCATAAGGCAAACAGTTTCAATTTACTGTGAAGAATTGGCTTGAACTTGATTAGGTTCATACTTGGGTGAACTGTTGACATAGCAACTAAGAAATGCCCCTTTACCTGCAGACGAGATTTTTTTGTAATTTAATTGGGGCCCATTTTCAGGTTCATTTCAACTCGTTTTTGTCATTGGTATTGTTTATTATCAAATATTATTTTATAATAGGTTACTATTGAGAGATTAATGGGTTTATTTACTCTATGTTATCACGCTATTTTTTTCTAAAATGTTTTTGTAATTTAATTGGGGCCCATTTTCAGGTTCATTTCAACTCGTTTTTGTCATTGGTATTGTTTATTATCAAACTATTATTTTATAATAGGTTACTATTGAGAGATTAATGGGTTTATTT
>NW_013666265.1:374009-384996 GCF_000517525.1 Limulus polyphemus
GTAACCTTTCAAGAGTAAAGTACACAACGTTTCGGCTGTGTAACCTTTCGAGAGTAAAGTACACAACGTTTCGGCTGTGTAACCTTTCGAGAGTAAAGTGCACAACGTTTCGGCTGTGTAACCTTTCAATGTATTTACTTTTCAGCGTGGAATTAACCTCTACTCATTCCTTCTGTATCCCCGGGCACGCTGACGCAGCTCCCCCCCCCCCGCTCTGTGTATATACTGTACATGTTATTTTCCCATGTTAGTTGCTGTTACTATATTGCGTACTAGAAACAGCATATAGTAACTTCTATATTTTTAAAATTTGTACTTTCAGATATAATTCATACGTTCCTATAATCACAGTTGCGCCCCCCCCCCCCACAGTTTACGCACCATGGGATTTGAAGAAGGCTTTGATTAGAATAGCTCAAGAGTTGACGGTGGGTGATCTTGAACAGCTGCCTTCCCCTTTGCTTATCACTAAAAACGTAGGAACTGGTAGTACAGAAAGCAGGAAATTCAACAAATAAATTACAAAGAATAAGATTTAGATATCTGTCCCATTACTGATTCTTTATTCCCCGAGATTGAAACTATGAACTAGTAGATAACAACAAATTAAATACACGTAACGATTTGCCCTGAAACACTTTTGGAATGCTCTAGTGTAAGTACCTAATTTGAAGACGTTGGAATGCAGAAGCCAAAATTGTTTTCAGAAAGAAAGAAAAAAAAATTGACGTGAAAACTATATAATGTGTTCTAGTTCTTGTGAATGCGCACTAGATATCGTTTGTCTATTATGGCGGAAATTAAAAAAAAAGGTTAATGTAAATTGAGGCCATAATTTTACCAATATAATTATCATCGTTTTTATATTGTTTGAATTGTCATAACCCTAAGTGTAGTGTCCGATTACTTGTATAACGGGTATGAGTCAAGACCCTTCAGGGGTGGGGTGAGTTTCCTGGTGCCAAAGTATCAGGACCCGGGAAGTGGAGGAAGGAAGGAAGAGGAAAAGAAAAAAGAAAGAGAGACAGAAATGTTAGTAACGGTAAAAGGGATTCAAGATGAGGTTAGTGATGGTGGTCATAAGGGGTGGGGAAGTAAAAACAGTACGATTAGATTTGGAAAAGTAAAGTCTGAAAGAGAGAAACATTGTGACAAAACTTTGACCAATAGGTGGCATATTGGAGGAGGGGTCCTGAGGTACTCAATTTTCATCAACTCACGGGATTTGCAAGAAAATAAATATTCTGAGGGGATTTCTGGGAACAAATATTCTAGCAAGATTTGCATTAAAAAAAAACACCTAATGAAATTTGATAGAACATAAATATTCCGACGGTGTATGACTATATATGCACACATGTAGGATGATAAAATTAATGTTCTTAAGTTTTTAGGCATCTATAAGGTCAAGTTAGACAACTCCCATAGGTTAGCAACTGATCAAATACTGTACCGATGTTAATCATAACAGCTTTATACTCGTCAATGGGTTAGTAGTTAATATTTAATTTCATTATTAATTTGATTTTAATCATAACAGCTTTATACTGGTCAATGGGTTAGTAGTTAATATTTGATTTCATTATTAATTTGATGTTAATCATAACAGCTTTATACTCGTCAATGGGTTAGTAGTTAATATTTGATTTCATTATTAATTTGATGTTAATCATAACAGCTTTATACTCGTCAATGGGTTAGTAGTTAATATTTGATTTCATTATTAATTCGATTGCATCATTACTTCGATTTAATTAGAAAGGAAAATGGCGATCATGCACGTACTTCTGTAATTGGGCTGTAGTTGTATTTAATTTAAACTGGACAATTCGTCGTTCATATTTCCATGTATCGTTCAGCAGATCCAAAAATAAAACAACTTTGCGTTTAATAGAAAAATCTCAAAAGACAATACTGACTTCGCATTCAATTTCTTCACATCATAAGAATCGTACAGTTCGTAGCCTTTAACAGTCTGTGGGCGTAATAAAAAAAACTGCGTTTGGTCTGCCTAGCCTGATTACCGGAAAAGAAATATCATACACCGGAAAGAAACATTTTTTTTTAATATAGAATTTATGAAATAAATCTCTTTAGGGTAAATCTGGATGTTTTGCCATGATGTTCATTTTTAGACGTTTTAGTTATTGTACCCCAACGACGTGTGTGTGTGTGTATGAAACTGTAACAAGAATAACGTCGTACGGGCCACCCAGTGGCACAGCGGCATGTCTGCGGACTTACAACGCTAGAATCCGGGTTTCGAAACCCGTGGTGGGCAGAGAACAGATAGTTCATTGTGTACCTCATAGCTTCAAGGCCCGGCATGGCCAGGTGGAAAACGCGCTCGACTCGCAATCTGAGGGTCGCGGGTTCGTAATCCCCGTCCTACCAAACATGCTCGCCCCTTTCAGCCGTGGGGGCGTTATAATGTGACGGTCAATCCCACTATTCGTTGGTAAAAGAGTAGCCCAAGAGTTGGCGGTGGGTGGTGATGACTAGCTAGCTGCCTTCCCTCTAGTCTTACACTGCTAAATTAGGGACGGCTAGCGCAGATAGCCCTCGTGTAGCTTTGCGCGAAATTCAAAAACAAACAAACATAGCTTCAAATAATACTACGTAATGAATAAATAAATACAAAGATAATAGATTAATAAGTGAATAAGTTGGTTAAATAAACAAACAAATAAAAAGCTATCGAATACACAGACACACACACATATAGTTAAGAAATAATTGACAAGCGTTTTCTCTCTTTCTTCGTTCTCCCCACATTTAATATACTTTAATTTTATACAGGCTATAACATGAGATGGCGCCTTTCGTTATACTCGCCTCACTTTTGGTAATTTTTTTTTTATATTTCGTCTGCAACGAAAATACCATACATAATTCAATTAAAACATAATACTTTTATAGAAAAGAGCTTATAAATTGTTTCTTTTGTATACAAATGTTCCTTTTCGCTTCTCTTCATTCGTTTTCGATGATTAATTATCCTGTGGTACAAAAGCTGTACTAAAATGTTTAGTTCTGAAATTTGAACGACTTTACTTCCCTGCAGTTTTATCATACATTCTTTCCTTGTGGTTAAAATAAGACAAAGTATTTGCTAACTTTTATTCCCTGATATAAATACATTGTACGAAGCATATTAAACTTTGGGAATTTGTTTGCGTGCATCTCGTTAAAAATCGAGTCCATAGTAGGTAAGAATATATTAGTATTTTATTCCAAGTTTTTTCTTGTTGTTGTTGTTGTTCGGGTTCCTGGTCAAGAGACGCCCATATGATGTTGGAATCACTCGTGTCGTTTTGGAAATACAAGTAATACAATATTACAGTCCTCCTTACGTATGCACCCGGATGTTATGCAAATATAACTCTATAACATCATATCTCTTTATGTTTGTTTGTTTGTTTTTGAAGTTAATCACACAGATACACAATGGTTTATCTGTGCTCTGCCCACCACGGGTATCGGAATTGTATTCTAGCGTTGTAAATCCGCAGACATACCGCTGTGTTACTGGGGAGGGGGCTCATAAATCTTTAAATGGATTAAGAAACTTAAGGTAAGCTGTAAAAATGTTAACGTATTTACATTTATTGTAGTTCCTATAAATCCCACGCATCTATAGTAGCATTTGTGTAAAGTTTCTAATCACTTTTAAAGTATTGTTTTGGCCCAAAAAGTATTGTTCTATTACAAAAAGATTCTTCGAAATACATTTAATATCGGATATTAGGCCATATATGTAACTAAAAAATGTTGAAAAAAGCTTTTATCTAGTGACCTGTAGAATACTTTTCCAAATGAAAGTCTGATTTTCGAGCACCTTATTTATATAGGTTGACGGGATCTGTTTTACTGCTCTTGTTTTTAAGTTAACATGAAGAAAATGTACATGTGAGATTACCCATCGTTTATACTGGAATGTACACACGAACTTTCCAAATCGCAGGCCACAATCAACTCGATTAAAAATCAATTTTCACAAAACTTGCCTACCATAAAATGTTGACGTCCATATCTTTATATATTTTTTGTTTTGTTTTTAATTATTGGACATGCTACATATTCATCGTTTTTGTATCACCTGTCGTGGACATCAATTCGCGATGCAATAGGTGTATATTAGTAATTATAGTGTTTTTTTTCCGTAACTAAAAATTACAGTCCCTCTCGTAAGAAAAAAGGAACTTTGGATATATTTTTCTTCTCATATCAGTAGTTTCATGATATATATATATTTACATATCGATATTGTCCTTCACTGAAAGCATTATTTTAGTGTCTCGCCTATAGGGGCCAGGTGTGGCCTTATTGGTTAGTGTGCCCGAAATGTGCATGAGGGTTCAGGGTTCACGTCCCGTTACCGCAAAAACTCGTTGCGCTATCTGGGGACGAGGGAGCACTATAAGCGTAAAGGTAAACTCCCGCTACTCGGTCGGGCAAGAGCAGCCAGAGTTGGCAGTGAGTGCTATTGACTAGCTATCTTCTGTTATCTATCCGTTCAAAATTAAGGATGGCTATGTGCAAAAAAAAAACTTCTGTAGCTATAAGTGAAACTTCTAAAACAAACAGTTTCATCTCCACCTTAAAGGTAATTTACTATAAGCCCAAAGTAATACCCTGTGTTGTAATCAATGATACATTACACCTATATAAACTCAAGTTTTCTTCAGCAATTTTGAGTCACAGATGTCTAATATTTAAAAATGGCGATTTTGATAATCTTCATGTATAGGTGTATTTCAGGGAATTTCTATTACCTTATTCTTTTCATCGCCAATTATATGGGTTGATATTAATACTAGTTTCCTCTAGTTGAAAGGTAATGGAACATGTCTATGATAAACAGAGGTGTCGCTAGGTACTGGCACATGGGAGCCATGCCCCGATTCTGTTTGACAGTGCCCCAAGTCCCCAGTTGATGTCTTGAAAAATCAGAATATAAAACCATGATCAATATCATACTGAAACGCCAAAAATTCTCGCGCCTTTAGGCCCGAATCTTTTCAGTACCTAGCGACGCCTCTGATGATAAGGGATTTTAAATTATTTTATAGAACAATAAAAGGATACTAATGGAATATTTTAAAGTACTATTAAACGTTTTACAAAAAACGAAGTATACTCTCAGCCCATTACACAAAAAAAGGTACGAAGGGGGATGCATCAAACTCCATTTGGGAGATGGTATCAGTGGTGCATTAACCTTGTTAACCATGGATCAAAATTACATGGGGAAGAACTTAACACTGTTCTTTAACTACTGTAGGAGTCCCTAAGAGGCTAGGGGGTCGGGGGCTCGTGGACTTGTTACAACAAGTAAAATAGGTATATGGTAAACTATGATATAAGGTTATAATATGATTGTGATATAAAAATGTGGTGATAAACATTATAGACATTTTAACCACTTCGAGTGAGAAATATCAATATATTGTACAAAGATAAACACAATCTTTGACCTTACCATTATTTTCTTGAATTTACGCAGCCACTGTCCCTTGATCATAAACGCTTGCCAAAAACAATATAATAACACTATTCCTTTAGTATTTTAAAATGAAGGGGATTTTACTGTATGTCGTCTACCTTACTATATACATCATTTGAATAAACAAGCTTTGAGGTTAGTTTACAATAAAATTGTTTTTGTTTTGTTTTTTGGCCAGAATTATAACTTCTGCGCGTTTATTATTATCATATTTCATATTATTATATTATTATTAATCTTCCCATTATGCAAAGCTTCCGTTTTTCACATCCTAAACGTATAGAGATTTAATAAAACTAATGGTTCCGCCACCTGTTTTGTTCACTAACAATGACATCATTTAGCCTAACTGATTAATTACCTATGCATAGCTTCCGACTTCACAGTGTTGATAAAAAATTAAATATGTACTTACAGTAGGTCTCCTTGGCAAGTTTCGCGACCACGTCACTTTTCAACTTGCTAGGTTTCTTCCCCATTGACAAAATCCGTTATGCTGGCTGACAGTATTCGGTTCCTCACCTACGAAAATGCATATCGATAGCAAGAACAGCTCGTGCTTTCCCGCAAATCGCCTCCTTGCGTCTATGTCGATTAACGTAACCGTAATGTCAGGAATCATGTAGATATGCGTGCCATCTTCCGGCAGAATAATTCAACTTTTAGCGTCGCGTAAGTAATTGGTGCAAGGAGGTCAATTGATTCTGATTGTCTTCTTGATACAAAACTATATAAAATACATACCCTCTATAAGCGTAGAAAACCAAAATGTGATCATTTTAAACTACATTTTATACATAGCTCGTAGAATCAAATTCAAATGAAATATAAATTTTTATATATTCAAAATGGCAATGTTCCTTATAGACAAAAAAGAGTGGCTACAAGTAAAAACTAGGTTGGCTCACAAAGAGTATAAAGGATAAAATTCAAGAAAAGTATTATAAATTTAGGAAGTTTAAATTGAATAAATTGATTGGAGATTTAGAGAATTATAGAAGTTCAAGATAGTTGGTCAAACAGGTAATTAGGACAACGAAAAAATCTTAAAACTTAATTCTAAGAATTTATTTAGATAAATTAAGGATAAGAAAAATGTTACGATGGGAGCAGGGCCTTTGAAAGATAATAAAGAAAGGCCATTTGTCATGGTTATCAGATGTCTTATTTACTGAATTCTTCTTTTTTTCTTTATTTTTTACTAATGAAACTTTAAGCAATATGGGAGTCATCTTCACTATTTTTCTGGTGGGTGGCCTTTGGAATGGTCGCCTTCAGATGTGGTGGATGCAATTAATTTAAAGGAGTTCAAAGGAAGGCTTGATAAAAACTTGAATTGTAAAGGCTGGCTTTGAATGTTTTATTTTAATTTTAAAGTTTAGACTGGTTTATGGGACGGCCTACATGGACCATAATGTATATTGTTATCCTTAAATTATACGTGTGTGTGTATGTGTGCATAAAGTTTACATGTGGTTTCTTTAGAAAATGGATAGATGTCGCTACAAGCCACTGTTTAAAGTGTTTTTCATTTGTTTGTTTGTAGTTAAGCACAAAGGGCTATCTGTGCTCTGCCCACCACGGGTATCGAAATCCAATTTCGAGCGTTGTAAGTCTGCAGACATACCGCTGTGTCACTGGGGGTGTTTTCTATTTGGAGTGACAATAAAACGTTATTAACTTATGCCTTATATATGTAGCATAAAAATAACAAAATTGTTTTCACAGTGCATGGATTGTTTGTAATTAAGCACAAAGCTACACGATGTATCGATGTAAAACGATAGTTATAGAGAATTAGTGTCTGACTTCTTAACTTTCTTTATCAACATTTGAAAAGTAAATTTAAAAATCCGAACATTTGAATCGCTAAGAACTTCCATAATGGTAGTCATGATAAAATTCTACAACTAATTACCGAATCTTAACATATTATGAAAATGATGAATAAGAAAAACAATTTAAATGACGTAAAAATTATTTACAAATATTAAGTTGGAAGTTTGTGAAATTAACATAAAGAACCAGGAAATAAATAACAGTTAAATTATCAAGTATACATGTTAGAGGTGTGAAAAGTTAAATATGATTTAAGCCTTTTATTGTTATTTTATAGGGTTGTACATACTTGGTCAAGCATACTAATACCTGTATATATTTCTCCCTATCTGTCAACAATTTAACTGTTTTAATGACTATTTATTAGGGTATTTTAAAGGGGCAATCAAAAAATACTAGCTTTAACTATTATTCATAATTTAGGTACGAAAGAAATCTAAATTAAAATTTATATGTTTCTTGGTTGAGAATTTTCTAGTATTGACTGTGTAACATTTAAATGTTTCATCTTGGGGTTAATATTTTGAATAAATAAGATCAGTATACACATAAGATGACAGCAATTTTGCTAAATAATGTTTGTGCACTTATTTACAAGGAATTTTAATCCAGTGCCAATGTTAAAATATACTTAATTTTACTTCCCAGTTTGCCCCTGAAGAAGAAAGTTCCACCTTTCGAAAGCGCTGGGGTTATAGGGTTTTTATTCTTTTCTATCAAGACTTCATTTTACTCTTTATTTAAGTTTTTTAAATGTCGTGACTTAACGGATACTTCACATAAATCACTTGCAGCTGGTAGGTTTTAGTTTTGATTGAATTAATTGCATCCAGAGCAGAGTAAATGAATGTTCAAGACGAACACTATAAGAAACAAAATAAATGTGCATTTATGCATACTATTTAAAAAACTTTTACTGAGCCCACGTACATAAATGACAGTAAATTTACGAAATATGTATTGCCAGTAATCTCTGGTCTCAATATGATAGTTACACGCTTCAAATATGTTATGCTATAAGAAAAAAGTATACATATATATATATATAACATGAGTTTAGAGAATTGCATCAAACCAACTGTCATTATTATTTTGGATAATTTCTGTTTTTGGCACTTCTTAAAGTATGTTTCTGATGTTGGGCTCTATCCAATTTCTAGAAATAGTTCTATATTCATATGTAGAAACTCTGTAGTACAATACCCTCCCCTCAGTGGAACAGCGGTATGTCTGCGAACTTACAACGCTAGAAACCGGGTTTCGATACCCGTGGTGGGCAGAGCACAGATAGCCCATTGTGTAGCTTTGTGTTTAATTTCAAACAAACAAACCTAAACCAATATCCTGAAAGTCTGATGTAGTGATTGAATACATGTATATGTGAAAATATATGGTACAATTTGAATATTTTTTCTCGTACGTTTACTTTTTATGTTTCTGTGTAGGAACGCAAGGCTCACATTAAATATATATATAACTTCAATGACGTTCTTTACAGTCTAAGATATTTGATTATAATTTTTTATAATGTTAACAATTTATTTGTTGAATTTCGCGCAAAGCTACCGGAGAGCTATCTGCGCTAGCCATCCCAACTCTTGTCGAATCGAATGAAGGAATTTGACCGTCACTTCTATAACGCAACCTCCATTGGCACAGCGGTATTTCTGCGGACTTACAACGCTAGAAACCGGGTTTCGATACCCGAGGTGGGCAGAGCACAGATAGCCCATAGTATAGCTTTGTGCTTAACTTCAAACAATCAATAAAACTAAATAAATATTGTCATTTTCACCCCGCTTGAATATCTAAGTGACTTATTTTGGTGAAGAGTTTTCACAGTATTTAATAATATACATATTTCGTCTTTCCTTTTTTAAACGTTTTGTTAAACTATAAATCTGTTGTTTTTGTTTCTTAGCGCAAAGCTGTACAAATAGCTATGTGCGTTCTGTTAACCACGGGGAACTGTTCCCGAATTTTAGCATTGTAAGCCCGAAAACTTAGAGCTGACTCACTGGGGAAGAAAGTAAAAATTCAAATGTACGTGTTCAGATAATTTTCAGATCCTGTTGAATATACACATCTATCTTAGCGAATTGTTTATATTTAGGGCAAATACGTCCAGGATACAAATAGTAATATATGTGAAGAATTTAGTGTTTCATTATAAAAAATAAAAAAAAAGCTTTATTAGTTATATAATTTCCGTTTAAAGTATGCTCATTGGCGATATTTGGACAAATCAAGCACATTCCCCATGTTGTCCAAATCTTTAACTAGATAAAAGGGAAGGGTTTGTTTGTAATTAAGCACAAAGCTACACAATGGGCTAGCTGTACTCTGCCCACCACGGGTATCGAAACCCGGATTCTAGCATTATAAGTCCGCAGACATACCGCTGTACAACTGGGGGCGGGGGCAAGAGGGAAAGGAATTAGTCCTAGTGGAGTGGTTTCAAGGGATATACAGATGTTATACATTGCGCTATTGTATCCTCGTTGGTCGATTTAAAAGGTATTAATTCAACAAAATTCAGTGCTTTCATCTGCTACAGCAATTCCCCTTTTCTTTATAATTTTATACATGTAAAGAGCGCTATCTGTCTCAGTTTGAAAGCTACACAGTGAGTCACTATAGGTTACAGAATAACAAATAACTGTGCTAGTGACTTTGAAAAAAAAATTACATAGTTGTAAGTGTACTAGTTTTTCAATGTCTCAAAATATAAGCTAATTTTTCCTTCAATATAATAGCAAGCTGGCAGAGAATTTTTAAGTTATTACCGTCATAGATATAACACATATTTACGTTATGTATAATACATATAATTTTTTTGCATAAACTTTAAACAAGTACATGGGAAATAGTTACCGAAAAATAACAAAAATAAATCAATCTGTGAATCATATTTGATATAAGTTGGTAATGTTGGGCTATAAAAACAGTTAACTGCGTGTGATTGATAACAGCGATTCAATATTTTCTTACATTCCGTTTATGCTATATTCGTTTCGTTGATGGTGTTTTGTTATTTTTTCAGGTTAATGTCAAAACTACGTCTGTAATTCCCATTTGAGGATAAATACCCAATGACGTTGCACAGATTACGCATTCCAGCAATATATACAATATAAAACTGGCGTGATGTAAAAAAATATATATTAACGTCCTAGACCAGGAGTGATTGCTCGAAAAGTTTTTTTTTTCTTTTTATAAATAAACAACTTTCTTTTATGTTATTTTTTCAGATTAGTGTCACATACCGACTTTTTCTTCGTTGGCTTCTGAGTTATGATATTAGCTTTTTCATTTATAATAGGAAGCTTATTTTTTGTTAAACCACGATGTTGGCTTATTACAGAAAAGAGAAATCAAATCCTAATTTAGGTAGTTATAAGTAGGCTTAATTCCGGTATTAGAAGTATCTGAATAGCAGACTAAGTTGATGTCTGATGAAACTTCTTTATCTGGAATCATTTCTCTCTCTTGATTGTATACGAGTGTGTAGTTAAAATAATGTTGCGTCATCGAGATCATGTGTTTCTCACGCCCTCTTGTTTCTAGAACTATCCCGTATCTTGGCGAATGCTCTAGTATTTACTAGATGGGGTAGGCTGGTATATAAAAGAAGGGAGTAAT